>NW_027262487.1:0-28963 GCF_902827115.2 Pseudochaenichthys georgianus
GTGCGGTACTGGTCTTAGGTCCGGTACTGGTTTTAGGTCCGGTACTGGTCTTAGGTCCGGTACTGGTTTTAGATCCGGTCCTGGTTTTAGGTCCGGTTCTGCTCTTAGGTCTGGTCTTGGTCTTAGGTCCGGTACTGATTTTAGGTCCGGTACTGGTCTTAGGTCCGGTACTGGTCTTAGGTCCGGTCCTGGTCTTAGGTGCGGTACTGGTCTTAGGTCCGGTACTGGTTTTAGGTCCGGTACTGGTCTTAGGTCCGGTACTGGTTTTAGATCCGGTCCTGGTTTTAGGTCCAGTACTGGTCTTAGGTCCGGTACTGGTCTCAGGTCCAGTACTGGTTTTAGGTCCGGTACTGGTTTTAGGTCCGGTACTGGTCTCAGGTCCAGTACTGGTTTTAGGTCCGGTACTGGTCTTAGGTCCAGTACTGGTTTTAGGTCCGGTACTGGTTTTAGGTCCGGTACTGGTCTTAGGTGCGGTACTGGTCTCAGGTCCAGTACTGGTTTTAGGTCCGGTACTGGTCTTAGGTCCATTACTGGTTTTAGGTCCGGTACTGGTCTTAGGTGCGGTACTGGTCTCAGGTCCGGTCCTGGTCTTAGGTCCGGTACTGGTTTTAGGTCCGGTACTGGTTTTAGGTCCGGTCCTGGTTTTAGGTCCGGTACTGGTCTTAGGTCCGGTCCTGGTTTTAGGTCCGGTACTGGTCTTAGGTCCGGTCCTGGTTTTAGGTCCGGTACTGGTTTTAGGTCCGGTCCTGGTTTTAGGTCCGGTCCTGGTTTTAGGTCCGGTCCTGGTTTTAGGTCCGGTACTGGTCTTAGGTCCGGTCCTGGTTTTAGGTCCGGTCCTGGTCTTAGGTCCGGTACTGGTTTTAGGTCCGGTACTGGTCTTAGGTGCGGTACTGGTCTCAGGTCCAGTACTGGTTTTAGGTCCGGTACTGGTTTTAGGTCCGGTACTGGTCTTAGGTGCGGTACTGGTCTTAGGTGCGGTACTGGTCTCAGGTCCAGTACTGGTTTTAGGTCCGGTCCTGGTTTTAGGTCCGGTCCTGGTTTTAGGTCCGGTACTGGTCTTAGGTCCGGTACTGGTTTTAGGTCCGGTCCTGGTTTTAGGTCCGGTACTGGTTTTAGGTCCGGTCCTGGTCTTAGGTCCGGTACTGGTCTTAGGTCCAGTACTGGTTTTAGGTCCGGTACTGGTCTTAGGTCCGGTCCTGGTCTTAGGTCCAGTACTGGTTTTAGGTCCGGTACTGGTCTTAGGTCCGGTACTGGTCTTAGATCCGGTACTGGTCTTAGCTCCGGTACTGGGGTAAATGTACTCTCCATAACCCTTGCTGGTTGTTCCAGACCCTGCAGGACCTGCACTGTGTCTCTGAGATGCTGGACTCCTGCACTCTGATGGATCTGGGTTCAGACCTGCAGACCTCCAAGCTGCTGGAGCGCTTCAGCCAGGCCCGTCCACACTTTACCGTGAGTCCACTGATTTTAAACTGAAGCAAAATAGAGAACCAAAGGACTACATGGACTTTTTGTTCTGCAGGGACCTATGGGGCTCATGACTGAACTGGGAAGGTGTTTCTTTCTTCTTTCCCCCAGCAACTGGACACTGAGGTGGAGTTCATGTTGAAGAGCTGGGAGACTCTGAGAGGAGTCCAGGAGGGTCTGGAGGAGGAGGAGGATGAGGATGAGGAGGAGGAAGGACCAGTGAAGGAGGAAGACCTGTCAGAGCTGCTGAAGCTCCAGGAGAAAGTGAAGAAGAAGATCCGTCAGAGCGAGTCCATCCTGGACCGGACCAGCAGCTTCCACCTCACATCCAGACAGGTCTGTGCGACAGGAAGTGGTTCTGACAGGAAGTGGTTCTGACAGGAAGCCTGCAGGTACTTATCAAAGTGTTGTTTCCCTTGGGTCCAGCTGGAGGTGTTGATCCAGACTTTAACTGGTTCCTGTGGATCCAGCGAGGAACAGCAGCAGATCCAGAGTCTGTTCAAAACCGCTTCAACACTGAAGAGCGACATCTGCACCTCCGTCAGCTCCACCGTCAGTACAACTACTGTCAGTATGAGTTACTACCAGTTTGAGTTACTACCAGTTTGAGTTACTACCAGTTTGAGTTACTACCAGTTTGAGTTACTACCAGTTTGAGTTACTACCAGTTTGAGTTACTACCAGTTTGAGTTACTACCAGTTTGAGTTACTACTAGTTTGAGTTACTACTAGTTTGAGTTACTACCAGTATGAGATACTACCAGTTTGAGTTACTACCAGTTTGAGTTACTACCAGTTTGAGTTACTACCAGTTTGAGATACTACCAGTTTGAGATACTACCAGTTTGAGATACTACCAGTTTGAGATACTACCAGTTTGAGTTACTACCAGTTTGAGATACTACCAGTTTGAGATACTACCAGTTTGAGTTACTACCAGTTTGAGATACTACCAGTATCAGCTACTACCAGTTAGAGTTACTACCAGTTTGAGTTACTGCCAGTTTGAGTTACTGCCAGTTTGAGTTACTACCAGTTAGAGATACTACCAGTTTGAGTTACTGCCAGTTTGAGTTACTACCAGTTTGAGTTACTACCAGTTAGAGATACTACCAGTTTGAGTTACTGCCAGTTTGAGTTACTACCAGTATGAGTTACTACCAGTTTGAGTTACTACCAGTTAGAGATACTACCAGTTTGAGTTACTGCCAGTTTGAGTTACTACCAGTTTGAGTTACTACCAGTTTGAGTTACTACCAGTTTGAGTTACTACCAGTTTGAGATACTACCAGTTTGAGTTACTACCAGTTTGAGATACTACCAGTTTGAGATACTACCAGTTTGAGATACTACCAGTATCAGATACTACCAGTTTGAGTTACTGCCAGTTTGAGTTACTACCAGTTTGAGTTACTACCAGTTTGAGTTACTACCAGTTTGAGATACTACCAGTTTGAGATACTACCAGTTTGAGATACTACCAGTTTGAGATACTACCAGTTTGAGTTACTACCAGTTTGAGTTACTACCAGTTTGAGTTACTACCAGTTAGAGATACTACCAGTTTGAGATACTACCAGTTTGAGTTACTACCAGTTTGAGATACTACCAGTTTGAGATACTACCAGTTTGAGTTGCTACCAGTTTGAGATACTACCAGTTTGAGATACTACCAGTATGAGATACTACCAGTTTGAGATACTACCAGTTTGAGTTACTACCAGTTTGAGTTACTACCAGTATGAGTTACTACCAGTTTGAGTTACTACCAGTATGAGTTACTACCAGTTAGAGATACTACCAGTTTGAGTTACTACCAGTTTGAGTTACTACCAGTATCAGATACTACCAGTTTGAGTTACTACCAGTATCAGATACTACCAGTATGAGTTACTACCAGTATGAGTTACTACCAGTTTGAGTTACTACCAGTTTGAGTTACTACCAGTTTGAGTTACTACCAGTTTGAGATACTACCAGTTTGAGTTACTACCAGTTTGAGTTACTACCAGTTTGAGTTACTACTAGTTTGAGTTACTACCAGTTTGAGATACTACCAGTTTGAGATACTACCAGTATCAGATACTACCAGTTTGAGTTACTGCCAGTTTGAGTTACTACCAGTTTGAGTTACTACCAGTTTGAGTTACTACCAGTTTGAGTTACTACCAGTTTGAGATACTACCAGTTTGAGATACTACCAGTTTGAGATACTACCAGTTTGAGATACTACCAGTTTGAGTTACTACCAGTTTGAGTTACTACCAGTTTGAGTTACTACCAGTTAGAGTTACTACCAGTTAGAGATACTACCAGTTTGAGATACTACCAGTTTGAGTTACTACCAGTTTGAGATACTACCAGTTTGAGATACTACCAGTTTGAGTTGCTACCAGTTTGAGATACTACCAGTTTGAGATACTACCAGTATGAGATACTACCAGTTTGAGATACTACCAGTTTGAGTTACTACCAGTTTGAGTTACTACCAGTATGAGTTACTACCAGTTTGAGTTACTACCAGTATGAGTTACTACCAGTTAGAGATACTACCAGTTTGAGTTACTACCAGTTTGAGATACTACCAGTTTGAGTTACTACCAGTATCAGATACTACCAGTTTGAGTTACTACCAGTATCAGATACTACCAGTATGAGTTACTACCAGTATGAGTTACTACCAGTTTGAGTTACTACCAGTTTGAGTTACTACCAGTTCCAGTTATAGTTGCTGAGCTGGAGTACTTCCTGTCCATGCTGCTTTACTTCCTGTCCATGCTGCTTTACTTCCTGTCCATGCTGCTTTACTTCCTGTCCATGCTGCTTTACTTCCTGTCCATGCTGATTTACTTCCTGTCCTTGCTGCTTTACTTCCTGTCCATGCTGCTTTACTTCCTGTCCTTGCTGCTTTACTTCCTGTCCATGCTGCTTTACTTCCTGTCCATGCTGCTTTACTTCCTGTCCATGCTGCTTTATTTCCTGTCCATGCTGCTTTACTTCCTGTCCATGCTGCTTTACTTCCTGTCCATGCTGCTTTACTTCCTGTCCATGCTGCTTTACTTCCTGTCCATGCTGCTTTACTTCCTGTCCATGCTGCTTTACTTCCTGTCCATGCTGCTTTACTTCCTGTTCCTCTCCGTCAGGGTTGGACCCGTTTCCACGGGGACCAGCTGGAGGCCCGGCTCGTCTCTCTGGACTCGCTCCGCGCCTCGTGGCTGAAGGACGCATCTCGTCGGGAGGAGAAACTCCGCAGAGAGCGGCTGCTCAACGACGACATCAACCAGGTGAGGCTATGCATGAACACGGGTCATAAACAGCAACTGTTTCTGTTTACAAAAGATTAAAATAGTCTTCAAATAATAATGATGTCAATAAAAGACAATTCCACAATAGCGTAATATGTATCTTCATTCATTCTGCATCTTTTTGTGAATTTATTACATAGATTATTAGCGATTTGACATCTTTTATTTGAGGTTCTTCTTCCTTCTTTAAATTAAAGTAATAGCTCACGTTTTAAAGTTCCCTAGTAAAAATCCTAATCTTTAATTTTGCAGACTTTGTTGTCCTGTTTCTCCAAATGAATTGTGTTATTTAGCCTCCATACCAGCCTCTTGCCCTGGAGTCCAGCCTCTTGCCCTGGAGTCCAGCCTCCTGCCCTGGAGTCCAGCCTCTTGCCCTGGAGTCCAGCCTCCTGCCCTGGAGTCCAGCCTCTTGCCCTGGAGTCCAGCCTCCTGCCCTGGAGTCCAGCCTCTTGCCCTGGAGTCCAGCCTCTTGCCCTGGAGTCCAGCCTCCTGCCCTGGAGTCCAGCCTCCTGCCCTGGAGTCCAGCCTCTTGCCCTGGAGTCTAGCCTCTTGCCCTGGAGTCCAGCCTCCTTCCCTGGAGTCTAGCCTCTTGCCCTGGAGTCCAGCCTCCTTCCCTGGAGTCCAGCCTCCTGCCCTGGAGTCCAGCCTCTTGCCCTGGAGTCCAGCCTCCTGCCCTGGAGTCCAGCCTCCTGCCCTGGAGTCCAGCCTCTTGCCCTGGAGTCCAGCCTCCTGCCCTGGAGTCCAGCCTCTTGCCCTGGAGTCCAGCCTCCTGCCCTGGAGTCCAGCCTCTTGCCCTGGAGTCCAGCCTCCTGCCCTGGAGTCCAGCCTCCTGCCCTGGAGTCCAGCCTCTTGCCCTGGAGTCCAGCCTCCTGCCCTGGAGTCCAGCCTCCTGCCCTGTTAGATTTGATTGGAGCCATGAAGACTCGCTGCAGCAGAAACCTGGTGGTTCTCCCGCTGAACTGGATTCTGTTTTCTACGATGGCGGACAGGTTCAGACGCCGGAGGAACTGTAGCTTCAGAAACGATGCGAATAAAAACCCACAGAATTATCGAGAGCTTTAAAAGCTTTCCCTTCACAGTCACTGACCTTATGGACCTTAAGTTATTAAACTACATCGCGTTGAAACTATATCAGAAATATCAAACCTGATTCTAGAGTTCACGACCACAGAAGGACAGCGGGGTGCATCCTCTGGGGAACAGGAATGTTATGGGTGAGACACTTCCCCTAAAATAGTCCTCGTGCATTATCTGCTCTTCAGTCCGAGCTGTGAGAGCTGGTGTCGATGGACGGGGGGAGTTCTGAAGAGTTTATTTTTAGAGCTGGGGGATTTAAATCCAGAGGGAGGAGGAACAGCTGTGAGAAGATCTGTCAGCGCAGAACAGCTGAGACACAGTGAGGACCCAAATCACTGAAGAGGTCGGGCGGATTCTCTAACCTCAGGGTGGGGAGTCAGGAGTCAGGAGTTAGGAGTTAGGAGTCAGGAGTTAGGAGTTAGGAGTTAGGAGTCAGGAGTTAGGAGTTAGGAGGCAGGAGGCAGGAGTCAGGAGTTAGGAGTCAGGAGTTAGGAGTTAGGAGTTAGGAGTCAGGAGTCAGGAGTTAGGAGTTAGGAGGCAGGAGGCAGGAGTCAGGAGTTAGGAGTTAGGAGTCAGGAGTTAGGAGTTAGGAGTTAGGAGTCAGGAGTTAGGAGTTAGGGGTTAGGAGTCAGGAGTTAGGGGTTAGGAGTTAGGAGTCAGGAGTTAGGAGTCAGGAGTTAGGAGGTAGGAGGTAGGAGTTAGGAGTTAGGAGTTAGGAGGCAGGAGTCAGGAGTCAGGAGTTAGGAGTTAGGAGTCAGGAGTTAGGAGTTAGGAGGCAGGAGGCAGGAGTTAGGAGTTAGGAGGCAGGAGGCAGGAGTTAGGAGTCAGGAGTTAGGAGTTAGGAGTTAGGAGTCAGGAGTTAGGAGTTAGGAGTCAGGAGTTAGGAGTTAGGAGTTAGGAGGCAGGAATCAAGAGTTAGGAGTCAGGAGTTAGGAGTCAGGAGTTAGGAGGCAGGAATCAAGAGTTAGGAGTTAGGAGTCAGGAATCAGGAGTTAGGAGTTAGGAGTCAGGAGTTAAGGAGTCAGGAGTTAGGAGGCAGGAATCAAGAGTTAGGAGTTAGGAGTCAGGAATCAGGACTTAGGAGTCAGGAGTCAGGAGTCAAGGAGTCAGGAGTTAGGAGGCAGGAATCAAGAGTTAGGAGTCAGGAATCAGGAGTTAGGAGTCAGGAGTCAAGGAGCAAGGAGTTAGGAGTCAGGAATCAAGAGTTAGGAGTTAGGAGTCAGGAATCAGGAGTTAGGATTTAGGAGTCAGGTGTTAGGAGTCAAGAGCCAAGGAGTCAGGAGTTAGGAGTCAGGAATCAGGAGTTAGGAGTCAGGAGTTAGGAGTCAGGAATCAAGAGTTAGGAGTTAGGAGTCAAGAATCAGGAGTTAAGGAGTTAGGATTCAGGAGTCAGGAGTCAGGAGTTAGGAAGAATAAAACACCAAACGTTACCTGGAAGATATCTCTAAACCACCGGGAGGATCTACAGATATTTCACAGAGAGGTCATGGAGTCAGGACGATGAGAGGGCTGTGGGTTGGACGAGAAACCTGTGAAAACAAAGCACTATTTTATATAACATTAATTACCCAAAAACAACATGAACACATACACAGAATAGAGTTCATAAACATTACGCATTAAGTACATCCTTAAATCAATACTTACCCTGTGTGTGTGTGTGTGTGTGTGTGTGTGTGTGTGTGTGTGTGTGTGTGTGTGTGTGTGTGTGTGTGTGTGTGTGTGTGCAGCTGCCACTTCAGGACCAGGTGCATGCTGGGAAATACCCATTGGCTGACTCTGCCTGTATTTCTGACCCCCCCCTCCATACCTTAAGCAGCAGCTGCTTAATGACGCCGCAGCAACCAGTCACACCAGTAACTCCAGTGAAATGTCACACTGGTGGAAGCATGTTGTTTTTAAGGAATGACGTAGAGGAACCGCAGGGGGGGGGGGTGGACCTCGGAGCAGCTCCAGCCCCTGAGCTGTTTCACACAAATCCATCGTGTATTCATACAGCCCAATTCCACACATTCCCATCAGCCTCGGGGTCTGCGGTGACATCACAGTCATGTGACCACACTGTTCAATGAGTGGAGAAAACATTCAGGTGCGTTTCCAACAACTCCTTTGTGTCATGGCAGAGTGTTGGGCCGTTGTGAGGCCGACCTCATGGTGGCGCTAGAGGAGGAATCAAGTCAGTAGGATTCATACAGCGTCTTACACAATGGTTTGCTAATCCATCCAATGGCTGTAGAGACATCCCAGTCTGCCCCACGGAGACTCCTACAGGGTAGTTAGGACATGTGTTTGCATTGTCTCTTGTCTCTGGGTTGTCCTGGGTCCCACGAAGACTCCTACAGGGTAGTTAGGACATGTGTTTGCATTGTCTCTTGTCTCTGGGTTGTCCTGGGTCCCACGAAGACTCCTACAGGGTAGTTAGGACATGTGTTTGCATTGTCTCTTGTCTCTGGGTTGTCCTGGGCCCCACGAAGACTCCTACAGGGTAGTTAGGACATGTGTTTGTATTGTCTCTTGTCTCTGGGTTGTCCTGGGCCCCACGGAGACTCCTACAGGGTAGTTAGGACATGTGTTTGTATTGTCTCTTGTCTCTGGGTTGTCCTGGGCCCCACGAAGACTCCTACAGGGTAGTTAGGACATGTGTTTGTATTGTCTCTTGTCTCTGGGTTGTCCTGGGCCCCACGGAGACTCCTACAGGGTAGTTAGGACATGTGTTTGCATTGTCTCTTGTCTCTGGGTTGTCCTGGGCCCCACGAAGACTCCTACAGGGTAGTTAGGACATGTGTTTGTATTGTCTCTTGTCTCTGGGTTGTCCTGGGCCCCACGAAGACTCCTACAGGGTAGTTAGGACATGTGTTTGTATTGTCTCTTGTCTCTGGGTTGTCCTGGGCCCCACGGAGACTCCTACAGGGTAGTTAGGACATGTGTTTGTATTGTCTCTTGTCTCTGGGTTGTCCTGGGCCCCACGGAGACTCCTACAGGGTAGTTAGGACATGTGTTTGCATTGTCTCTTGTCTCTGGGTTGTCCTGGGCCCCACGGAGACTCCTACAGGGTAGTTAGGACATGTGTTTGCATTGTCTCTTGTCTCTGGGTTGTCCTGGGCCCCACGGAGACTCCTACAGGGTAGTTAGGACATGTGTTTGCATTGTCTCTTGTCTCTGGGTTGTCCTGGGCCCCACGGAGACTCCTACAGGGTAGTTAGGACATGTGTTTGCATTGTCTCTTGTCTCTGGGTTGTCCTGGGCCCCACGCGTGTCTTTGCGTCCGTGCATCCGTCCCACCCTCGTCATGTATCACGTGGTTCAGTGAGTGGATCAAACATTCAGGCTCGTGTTCCTGAAGCTGGGAGATGCTTCTTCCTCTGCGTGTGCTTTGGCTCATTGTGTCATGGAGAGTTCTGAACCTCATGGTGGCGCTAGAGGGGAAATCCAGGTGTTAGCCAAAGTCAGTACGGTTCATCCTCTGGGAAGCAGGAACGTCTCACCCAACGGTTTAGTAGTCCATCCATAGAGATACCAGTCTGGTGGCCTGGCTGGGATGCTCGCTAGGCACACTCGAGAGTGCACGGCCTCTTTGGCACCGAGCTCTTTAGGTGTAGCCCGTTACGAGCCGCAGGGGGTCGGGCTGGCATCGTGTCTTCTTCAGCGTCTCTGAGATATATAAATGTATTATTATTATTATTAGAAATATGTCTAATTTTCATTTTCAGCTTCGTGAGTCCTTCAAGGAGCTGAAGAAGCGCTTCAGTAACCTGAGGTTCAACTATCTGAAGAGGAACGACAGGACGAGGAACACCAAGGCAGCGAGGAACCAGCTGCAGCAGGTGGAGCTGTACGAGGAGAAGCTGCAGGTACACTTTAAAGAGTCCTCAGTGTGTAGTGTCTCTACTTTAAAGAGTCATCTCCTGCTGATGTTCAGGTGTATATCAGTATGTAGTGTCTCTACTTTAAAGAGTCCTCTCCTGCTGATGTTCAGGTGTATATCAGTATGTAGTGTCTCTACTTTAAAGAGTCCTCTCCTGCTGAAGTTCAGGTGTATATCAGTATGTAGTGTCTCTACTTTAAAGAGTCCTCTCCTGCTGATGTTCAGGTGTATATCAGTATGTAGTGTCTCTACTTTAAAGAGTCCTCTCCTGCTGATGTTCAGGTGTATATCAGTATGTAGTGTCTCTACTTTAAAGAGTCCTCTCCTGCTGATGTTCAGGAGTATATCAGTATGTAGTGTCTCTACTTTAAAGAGTCCTCTCCTGCTGATGTTCAGGTGTATATCAGTATGTAGTGTCTCTACTTTAAAGAGTCCTCTCCTGCTGATGTTCAGGTGTATATCAGTATGTAGTGTCTCTACTTTAAAGAGTCCTCTCCTGCTGATGTTCAGGTGTATATCAGTGTGTAGTGTCTCTACTTTAAAGAGTCCTCTCCTGCTGATGTTCAGGTGTATATCAGTGTGTAGTGTCTCTACTTTAAATAGTCCTCTCCTGCTGATGTTCAGGTGTATATCAGTATGTAGTGTCTCTACTTTAAAGAGTCCTCTCCTGCTGATGTTCAGGTGTATATCAGTGTGTAGTGTCTCTACTTTAAAGAGTCCTCTCCTGCTGATGTTCAGGTGTATATCAGTATGTAGTGTCTCTACTTTAAAGAGTCCTCTCCTCTGATGTTCAGGTGTATATCAGTATGTAGTGTCTCTACTTTAAAGAGTCCTCTCCTGCTGATGTTCAGGTGTGTATCAGTATGTAGTGTCTCTACTTTAAAGAGTCCTCTCCTGCTGATGTTCAGGTGTATATCAGTATGTAGTGTCTCTACTTTAAAGAGTCTTCTCCTGCTGATGTTCAGGTGTATATCAGTATGTAGTGTCTCTACTTTAAAGAGTCCTCTCCTGCTGATGTTCAGGTGTATACAAGTGTGTAGTGTCTCTACTTTAAAGAGTCCTCTCCTGCTGATGTTCAGGTGTATATCAGTATGTAGTGTCTCTACTTTAAAGAGTCCTCTCCTGCTGATGTTCAGGTGTATATCAGTATGTAGTGTCTCTACTTTAAAGAGTCCTCTCCTGCTGATGTTCAGGTGTATATCAGTATGTAGTGTCTCTACTTTAAAGAGTCCTCTCCTGCTGATGTTCAGGTGTATATCAGTATGTAGTGTATCTACTTTAAAGAGTCCTCTCCTCTGATGTTCAGGTGTATATCAGTATGTAGTGTCTCTACTTTAAAGAGTCCTCTCCTGCTGATGTTCAGGTGTATATCAGTATGTAGTGTCTCTACTTTAAAGAGTCCTCTCCTGCTGATGTTCAGGTGTATATCAGTATGTAGTGTCTCTACTTTAAAGAGTCCTCTCCTGCTGATGTTCAGGTGTATATCAGTATGTAGTGTATCTACTTTAAAGAGTCCTCTCCTGCTGATGTTCAGGTGTATATCAGCATGTAGTGTCTCTACTTTAAAGAGTCCTCTCCTGCTGAAGTTCAGGTGTATATCAGTATGTAGTGTCTCTACTTTAAAGAGTCCTCTCCTGCTGATGTTCAGGTGTATATCAGTATGTAGTGTCTCTACTTTAAAGAGTCCTCTCCTGCTGATGTTCAGGTGTATATCAGTATGTAGTGTCTCTACTTTAAAGAGTCCTCTCCTGCTGATGTTCAGGTGTATATCAGTATGTAGTGTCTCTACTTTAAAGAGTCCTCTCCTGCTGATGTTCAGGTGTATATCAGTATGTAGTGTCTCTACTTTAAAGAGTCCTCTCCTGCTGATGTTCAGGTGTATATCAGTATGTAGTGTCTCTACTTTAAAGAGTCCTCTCCTGCTGATGTTCAGGTGTATATCAGTATGTAGTGTATCTACTTTAAAGAGTCCTCTCCTGCTGATGTTCAGGTGTATATCAGCATGTAGTGTCTCTACTTTAAAGAGTCCTCTCCTGCTGAAGTTCAGGTGTATATCAGTATGTAGTGTCTCTACTTTAAAGAGTCCTCTCCTGCTGATGTTCAGGTGTATATCAGTATGTAGTGTCTCTACTTTAAAGAGTCCTCTCCTGCTGATGTTCAGGTGTATATCAGTATGTAGTGTCTCTACTTTAAAGAGTCCTCTCCTGCTGATGTTCAGGTGTATATCAGTATGTAGTGTCTCTACTTTAAAGAGTCCTCTCCTGCTGATGTTCAGGTGTATATCAGTATGTAGTGTCTCTACTTTAAAGAGTCCTCTCCTGCTGATGTTCAGGTGTATATCAGTGTGTAGTGTCTCTACTTTAAAGAGTCCTCTCCTCCTGATGTTCAGGAGTATATCAGTATGTAGTGTCTCTACTTTAAAGAGTCCTCTCCTGCTGATGTTCAGGTGTATATCAGTATGTAGTGTCTCTACTTTAAAGAGTCCTCTCCTGCTGATGTTCAGGTGTATATCAGTATGTAGTGTCTCTACTTTAAAGAGTCCTCTCCTGCTGATGTTCAGGTGTATATCAGTGTGTAGTGTCTCTACTTTAAATAGTCCTCTCCTGCTGATGTTCAGGTGTATATCAGTATGTAGTGTCTCTACTTTAAAGAGTCCTCTCCTGCTGATGTTCAGGTGTATATCAGTATGTAGCATCTCTACTTTAAAGAGTCCTCTCCTGCTGATGTTCAGGTGTATAAAAGTGTGTAGTGTCTCTACTTTAAAGAGTCCTCTCCTGCTGATGTTCAGGTGTATATCAGTATGTAGTGTCTCTACTTTAAAGAGTCCTCTCCTGCTGATGTTCAGGTGTATACAAGTGTGTAGTGTCTCTACTTTAAAGAGTCCTCTCCTGCTGATGTTCAGGTGTATATCAGTATGTAGTGTCTCTACTTTAAAGAGTGCTCTCCTGCTGATGTTCAGGTGTATATCAGTATGTAGTGTCTCTACTTTAAAGAGTCCTCTCCTGCTGATGTTCAGGTGTATATCAGTATGTAGTGTCTCTACTTTAAAGAGTCCTCTCCTGCTGATGTTCAGGTGTATATCAGTATGTAGTGACTCTACTTTAAAGAGTCCTCTCCTGCTGATGTTCAGGTGTATATCAGTATGTAGTGTCTCTACTTTAAAGAGTCCTCTCCTGCTGATGTTCAGGTGTATATCAGTGTGTAGTGTCTCTACTTTAAAGAGTCCTCTCCTGCTGATGTTCAGGTGTATATCAGTATGTAGTGTCTCTACTTTAAAGAGTCCTCTCCTGCTGATGTTCAGGTGTATATCAGTGTGTAGTGTCTCTACTTTAAAGAGTCCTCTCCTGCTGATGTTCAGGTGTATATCAGTGTGTAGTGTCTCTACTTTAAAGAGTCCTCTTCTGCTGATGTTCAGTGCCCAGTCTGCTCTGATTGGTTAGCTGGCTGGCTCTCTTGTGATTTGTCATCCAACTTAGAGATGTCCCGCCCCTTTTGAGTGCTAGCCAATAAGAGCGTGTCACCTGATGTAAACAAAGGAGATTCCTGTCTCTTGACGTTTATAATAAATAATAATAACCTAGATTTCTGTCCATCAGGCGCTGAGGAAACGCCTGGGGGGGGGCGACCTCACGTCTGGGGTCAGAGGTCAGGGACGGGGGCGTTGCCAGGGAGACGGAGGATGCGGTGAACGAGCTGCAGAGACAGATGGGCGAGTTAGAGCGAAGTGTGGGGGAACACCAGAAGACTCTGGAGATGACCTGCAGACTGCAGACCGCCATGGAGGAGGTCAGATACCTGGGGTTCATTTCACACACTATGGAGGAGGTCAGATACCTGGGGTTCATTTCACACGCCATGGAGGAGGTCAGATACCAGGGGTTCATTTCACACACTATGGAGGAGGTCAGATACCTGGGGTTCATTTCACACGCCATGGAGGAGGTCAGATACCAGGGGTTCATTTCACACACTATGGAGGAGGTCAGATACCTGGGGTTCATTTCACACACTATGGAGGAGGTCAGATACCTGGGGTTCATTTCACACACCATGGAGGAGGTCAGATACCTGGGGTTCATTTCACACGCCATGGAGGAGGTCAGATACCTGGGGTTCATTTCACACACTATGGAGGAGGTCAGATACCTGGGGTTCATTTCACACACTATGGAGGAGGTCAGATACCTGGGGTTCATTTCACACGCCATGGAGGAGGTCAGATACCTGGGGTTCATTTCACACACTATGGAGGAGGTCAGATACCAGGGGTTCATTTCACACACTATGGAGGAGGTCAGATACCTGGGGTTCATTTCACACACTATGGAGAAGGTCAGATACCTGGGGTTCATTTCACACGCCATGGAGGAGGTCAGATACCTGGGGTTCATTTCACACACTATGGAGGAGGTCAGATATCTGGGGTTCATTTCACACACTATGGAGGAGGTCAGATACCAGGGGTTCATTTCACACACTATGGAGGAGGTCAGATACCTGGGGTTCATTTCACACGCCATGGAGGAGGTCAGATACCTGGGGTTCATTTCACACACTATGGAGGAGGTCAGATACCTGCACACAGGGGTTCATTTCACACACCATGGAGGAGGTCAGATACCTGCACACAGGGGTTCATTTCACACACCATGGAGGAGGTCAGATACCTGGGGTTCATTTCACACACCATGGAGGAGGTCAGATACCAGGGGTTCATTTCACACACCATGGAGGAGGTCAGATACCTGGGGTTCATTTCACACACCATGGAGGAGGTCAGATACCTGCACCCAGGGGTTCATTTCACACACCATGGAGGAGGTCAGATACCAGGGGTTCATTTCACACACTATGGAGGAGGTCAGATACCAGGGGTTCATTTCACACACCATGGAGGAGGTCAGATTCTTTTTAGATAAGTGGAAAGAAAAATCTACATTCTGTTTATTTGACTAACTTCGTTTGTTTCTGTCTGGAGATTTCTCCTGAATTCAGCAAATGTTAGCATTAGCATCATTAGCATCATTAGCATCATTAGCATCATTAGCATCAGTAGCATCATTAGCATCATTAGCATCATTAGCATCATTAGCAGCATTAGCATCATTAGCATCATTAGCATATGTAAACATTTCAGAAAACTTGTAATGTAAAAAATCACCGTGTTCACGTCAGTAACGAAGTGGGGGAGTTTCATGGTGATCTCTGTCAGGTAAATATTTCTCTCCATTCACATTCCCAGTATCAGTTCTGGTGCGATGACGCCGGATCGACCATCGCTCGCGTCGGGAAGTTCTCCTCAGAGTGCCGCAGCACGGAGGCCGTGTCCGTCCTGCATCGACAGTTTGAGAAGTTCGTTTGGCCGACGGTCCCTCAGCAGGAGGAGAGGATCAGTCAGATCACTGAGCTCGCCGTCCGGCTGCACGGTAGAACACACACCTTTATTCTGAAAGGGCACACACACACACCTTTATTCTGAAAGGGCACACACACCTTTATTCTGAAAGGGAACACACACCTTTATTCTGAAAGGGCACACACACCTAAATTCTGAAAGGGCACACACACCTAAATTCGGAAAGGGCACACACACACCTATATTCTGAAAGTGCACACACATCTATATTCTGAAAGGGCACACACACCTTTATTCTGAAAGGGCACACACACCTATATTCTGAAAGGGCACACACACCTTTATTCTGAAAGGGCACACACACCTTTATTCTGAAAGGGTACACACACCTATATTCTGAAAGGGCACACACACGTTTATTCTGAAAGGGCACACACACCTATATTCTGAAAGGGCACACACACCTTTATTTTGAAAGGGCACACACACCTATATTCTGAAAGGGCACACACACCTTTATTCTGAAAGAGCACACACACCTATATTCTGAAAGGGCACACACACCTATTATCTGAAAGGGCACACACACCTTTATTCTGAAAGGGCACACACACCTTTATTCTGAAAGGGCACACACACCTTTATTCTGAAAGGGCACACACACCTTTATTCTGAAAGGGCACACACACACCTATATTCTGAAAGGGCACACACACCTTTATTCTGAAAGGGCACACACACCTATATTCTGAAAGGGCACACACACCTATATTCTGAAAGGGTACACACACCTATATTCTGAAAGGGTACACACACCTATATTCTGAAAGGGCACACACACCTATATTCTGAAAGGGCACACACACCTTTATTCTGAAAGGGCACACACCCCTATATTCTGAAAGGGCACACACACCTTTATTCTGAAAGGGCACACACACCTATATTCTGAAAGGGCACACACACCTTTATTCTGAAAGGGCACACACACCTATATTCTGAAAGGGCACACACACCTATATTCTGAAAGGGCACACACACCTGGGATCGTGAGTACCTCCATTACGTAACCCAATGAAACCCACTGATCACATGGTGCCAAAGCGTGTTGAGGTGCTTAGTGTCAACAGTTCTGCGTTGAAATGTGTGAGAAAGAACTTAGGTAGGTTTTTACATATGATTGCATAGAAATACAAATATCTGGTGGATATATGAAGTAAAGTATTTAAAAAAATGTAAGTACATCATAAATGATCATTGAAGAAGAATACATAGGACAATAGTATCAACAATAGGAGATGATAAAACATGTTCTCTCTTCCTACAGGTGCTATGTACTTAGATATTCTGTAATGTATCCCCCTTTTAACAACTGTGTGTGTCTGTGTGGTGTGTGTGTGTGTGTGTGTGTGGGGTGTGTGTGTGTTGTGTGTGTGTGTGTGTGTTTGTGTGTGTGTGTGTGTGTGTGTGTGTGGTGTGTGTTGTGTGTGTGTCTGTGTGTGTGTGTGTGTGTGTGTGTGTGTTGTGTGTGTGTGTGTGTGTAGGGGTGGAGGAGGGGCGGCGCTACACAGAGAAGACGGTCAGTAAGCACTCTGAGATGGTGGAGTCCATCAGGGCGCTGAGCGACGGGCTCCTGGCGCTGGAGGCCAGACTGAGGGTAACACGAGGCTGCACGATATATTATATTCACGTCACATTCAGTTCTGGGGCGATCCCCACAGCAGCACTTTGGGGTGAAGCGTCTCAGGGACACACCGACATGCTGACTGCAGTGGGACTCGAACCCCCTGATTCGAAGTCCAGCACTCTATCCACTGAGCCACAGCCTCCACTACAACTAAAGGACTTTACTGTATTATTCACTCTGACATCAAACAGATCCCACACACCCCCCTGAAACACCTCCATTGGACTCCTTGGTTACTCCAGGAACATAGTGACATCACTACGTGCATCCACGCTGCAACAATACTTGGAAATTAACATAAAAGTATAATTAGCTAAATATTCTTTAGGTATTCATTGTTAAAGTACCCAGTGCAAACAATCTAAAGCACCCAAAAACACTTATATTAAAAATGATCGAACGTACGGATGCTAATTTATATTTTCTCAATCTGCTAATTGAATAACGATCTAATCGCCCAGCGTTCCTCAATAAGCAGTTAGCTAATTTAATGAATAACAAAACACCATATTATTTTCTTTATGAAAACATCTGAATTACTAAAGTAAGTACACTTGAGTAAATGTACTTTCCACCACTAAAGCACAGTACATATTAACATACTTCTACATGTAAAACATAAAGGGGAATAATACTGATTGGTTCCACATTAAGTCATTCTGTAAGATAACCCTTTCCGTTTATCGCACACTGACATCACAGATGGAGAGTCTGAAAAACCAGCAGGACGATGGACAGAAGGAGGAAGAGGAAGACAAAGATGAAGACGAAGAGACAAAGAAAGAGAAGTCATTGAAGGGAAACAGGAGGAAGAGGAAGAAGAAGGAGCAGACAGATAACCGCCGCTCACAGGAGGCGTCGGACATGGTAAACATAATCACCCACACATGTATTAAACATGCGATAAACAGAATGTACACACTAATGCAGTGAATACAATCAGACGGCTACGTTCAGGGCAGGCATGACATATGTATGGTAATTATCCAGAACACTGGCGCAGGTATGAAGTACCTTTAGGACTCATTGCTCTTGTTTTGATTAAAACGCCACCTGTCAATCTGCTGTCAAAATGACGGCTGTGACGTCTCCTAAATGTTTACAGCACGAGCTAAAGGAGACCGGCCACACCCCCGAACTGACCGCCGAGCATGATGGGAAGGAGGTTCCAGTGAAGAGGCAGATCGCAGCCAATCGGAAGCCTCCGTTACGAAAGAGCTGCAGTCTGGATGCAGAGAGACAGACGGAGAGCAGGTACGCAAAAAACCCACGCAATACATTTACAGTTTCTTTATCAAAAGATGAAGAGATATTTTCAAAAAAGCTCAGAAAGAAAGACTTAAATGTTGTTTCAAAAGTACAACATTGAACAGCAAATATATATTTTGAAATAGCTTTAGATAAAAAGGAAGTGATATGGTGTCCCCCAGGGATCCGTTTCAGTTCCTCTTTGGTTTTCATTTTAGGAAGAATTATGATAATTTATGTGCAAGTAGAAAACATTTAATAATTCCTCACGACTCACCATGATATACAAATATGTGAAATCAAATTGAAATGTAAATAACACACATTATTAAACGTGTCTGTTTGCATCCCTGAACTGTAGAAATAAAGATTGATGTTGCTTTCCTTTAGGGCCACCTCCTCATACTGTTCCACCCACACCTTCAACTTCCCCTGCTCCCCATTGGATACCAACCGACGAGTCCACAACATACACAACCAATCACAGCCTGCCGCCACGGAGGCCACGCCCTCACCCTCTGTGACTGGCCCATCATTTTCTGACATCCAGAGGGAATTCGGGAAGGTCATTTGAAATGTGGTGTCCCACAGGGATCATATTTAGATCCTCCTTCATTTTCCATCTAATGAAAAATTATATTTATGAAAACAGATTTATGTTTGAACACATACATAGATGATATTCAAACACACAAAGATGTTTCCTTGGGTTATATTTAAGATTTGAGGGTGGTAAAACTAGCCTGAAATCTAATCACGAGAAAGAAGTCTCTGCTGTTTGATGTTGACACTGTTTGAAACCCATGTTTTGGTATGCTACTAATAGTATTACTGTTTATTAGTAATTTATATTTTTCAAATGATTGTCTGTTTTATTGCTCGACTTCTCTTTATTCTATTGTTAGCTTAGCTTCAATGCTAGCCACTTCAGTGAGTGAATTTGAGAAAGGGTACACACTATAAATGAAGTCAAGTCATATATTTATCGGACAAAGACACTTGCTAAATGCACAAATACTGTTATTTACCCAGGATGCATCAAGAGGCAGCCTGTCGGAGGCGGAGCTTCACGACGTGATGATGGAAGATTCTCTCTCCAATGACGAGTACGATTGTGCGTCACCTGACGACATGTCCCTGCCGCCACTGGCAGAGACTCCAGAGTCCATCATGATTCAATCAGACGTTGAGGAGGGCTACTGTTTCAGTTCCCACAGCGTCCACACTAACCAGTACAGCCGCCAGTCAGAGGGCAGCGGCACTGGTACTGGTTCTGGTTCTGGTGCAGTCCGACAACACAGACAGTCCAGCCGGACAGACAGCTGTCCAACTCCTCCAACCAGCCGTCACAGCAGCTCTAGGTCTGTATTAGTTTCATTCTCAGGAAATATCAAGAATCCTTTGTGTTCCCAACAAGACATCTTTTACTCATAGAACAAAATGTGAAAATCTCTTTAACTTGTGATGAACAGAAAACCCAACCACAAACACATCGGCTTCGTCATGAGGGTACAGAAAGGGCAAACATGCGGACTCGTTCCTGGGTTTTGGGACTCATTCCAGCAGCTCTATGGTGGTGTAGGACAGGTGTAGGACAGGTGTAGGGTATAGGACAGGTGTAGGACAGGTGTAGGGTGTAGGACAGGTGTAGGACAGGTGTAGGACAGGTGTAGGGTATAGGACAGGTGTAGGACAGGTGTAGGGTGTAGGACAGGTGTAGGACAGGTGTAGGGTGTAGGACAGGTGTAGGACAGGTGTAGGGTGTAGGACAGGTGTAGGACAGGTGTAGGACAGGTGTAGGACAGGTATAGGACAGGTGTAGGGTATAGGACAGGTGTAGGACAGGTGTAGGGCAGGTGTAGGACAGGTGTAGGACAGGTGTAGGACAGGTGTAGGACAGGTGTAGGACAGGTGTAGGGCAGGTGTAGGACAGGTGTAGGACAGGTGTAGGGCAGGTGTAGGACAGGTGTAGGACAGGTGTAGGACAGGTGTAGGGCAGGTGTAGGACAGGTATAGGACAGGTGTAGGACAGGTGTAGGACAGGTGTAGGACAGGCCGCATGTCACCAAAGTCCCAGTCTACATCTGAACAATACAAATGTGTTGGTATGAGTTTGATCCCGTTTTGTGTTACAGGTTCAGATCAGAGTCCAGCTCGTTTGTGCAGAGTCCATTAACAGTTCCTGCTGCCACCCTGTTCACCAGCACCCTGTGCAGCATCCTGAAGACTAAAAAGACCAGCACTGCCAACGTCTGTCTGGGCGGCCCTGAACCGAGCTTCCCCTCAGTATCCAACCCTCTCGACAAGGGTAACTCTTCAGACAGCTGTTCCAAGAAAGACAATGAAGTCCCCGATAAGAGGAGCCCCTCAAAAACTGAACCAGTACTAAAGGAGCATGTGAGTCAGTACAACCAGCCTCAAAGGAGAACAGCTTCCCCGAGTATGATCACCCAAAATGATGGAACCCTGCAGACTGATCCCCAGGTTGCAGAACTCAACCACATCCCTGCTAAGCTCCCTGAGGCTTGTAAGGGTCCAGACCCTGATTGCCACAAAGACAAAACCCCTTCCCAAGAAACTAGGTTCCTCAAAATCAGCACTACTTTCCCTCAAATCAGAACCTTCATTTGTCAAAAGAGCCGTTTGTTACAGTCTTTTCCGGACACTGTCGACGCAGTCTCCAAACAACAAAGGGACCGTTCACCCTTTGTTGAACCTTCGGACAGTCATTGCACCTTGACACAGTCTAGCTGCAATCTCAGGCCTCAGCAAGAACAGTTCAAGAGCTTGCCTGTAATCGATCCGGACAAAGCGTTTGCTCTTAGCTCCAGCCTCCCTCTTCTCCACCAAGACAGACTCCAAGACACTGGAATCCTTCAGTCCTGTAAGACTGGCCTCCACACCAACACAACCCTCCCTCAAAACAGCAATCTCTCAGTGTCGTCCCTGGACTCTGGGAGTGGCCTTGATCAGGATGTACCTTCCTCCCAAACCAGCAAAGAAGGATCCTCCATGTCTGCAAACAGCAAACAAACGGTATACTGCCAGTCCTCATCTTTAAAGAGTCATACCTTGAAACAGTCGAGTAGCAATCTCAGGTCTCAGCAAGAACAGTTCAAGAGCTTGCCTGTAATCGATCCGGACAAAGCGTTTGCTCATAGCTCCAGCCTCCCTCTTCTCCACCAAGACAGACTCCAAGACACTGGAATCCTTCAGTCCTGTAAGACTGGCCTCCACACCAACACAACCCTCCCTCAAAACAGCAATCTGTCAGTGTCGTCCTTGGACTCTGGGAGTGGCCTTGATCAGGGTTTACCTTCCTCAAGAGCCAGCAAAGGCTCCATGCCCCAAAGCAGCAACACTGTCAAAGATACTGTGTACTGCCAGCCTTCCCCTTCAAGCAGTCATTGCACCTTGACACAAGTTAGCAGCAAACTCAGGTCCCAGAAAGAAAGCACCGTATCCCAGGGTGGTTCAGGTGCACCTGAGGTCCATGCCTCCACTCTCCCTGAGCCAAACAGCATCAGCAATACATTCAGCAACAAGCACCAGACAGTCTACTCCCTCCATGAGCCCTTGACCTCCAGCTGTACCCAGCAGTGTGTGCATGGCCCTGGCATAACCCCCGCTGCTCCTCCTCTTCCTCAGCCTGAACCACAAGCTTTGGCTCATCTGCATGTCACCCCCCTTTCCTCTCCACCCCATCTACTAACGCCAGACCACGACCCAACCATTTGTCAGCCAACGGCCATCCGCGAGGAGATCAGGCGTACTCCTCAGATCCAGGGGCCTTCCCTTCCTGCGCCCGTTCCCCAGGCCCAGGCAGAGTCTCTTCCCCAGGGAAAAGCCTCTCACCCGGGCCCTCCCTGCTTCACCAGGCCTCTCTCTAGAGCCACCGTCATGGAGGGCTCTCCGGTGACTCTAGAGGTGGAGGTGATGGCACTCCCCGAGCCCACGCTGACCTGGTGGGTAGCAAATAACCAGCTCCACAATAACACACATGATTAACTACACAACTCACCTCGAGGCACCTCATATTTCTAATCAAGAGGCAATGTCCCTGACAGATTGCCATTAGGTCATGTTGTGTTTTCTTTACTGAACACGCACAGTTATAGTCCTTGTAAAAACAAAACAAATATCTAGAGCTGAAACGGATTGTGTTTTTGTGCCGTTGTGGTATGGTATCGTATCATCGTATTCATATTTCTAAAGTATTCTTTTGAGTTCTCTGAAAGAAAAATGAATCGGAACAATTCCATTTTTTTTCTCAGAATTCCGATTTTTTTTCTTTCTCAAAACCGTTTTTTGGAGTTTCGACAAGAAAGTCCGAATTATTATCATTATTCTTTTCATCTAAACAAATGTAAACGTATTCCCACACCGTGCGGGATTCACACCGAACCTTGACTCCTGCATAAAATAACGTAACAGCCTAATTAATAACCGATTAACACGAGTGTGCTCGTTAACTGTGTGTTCCCTGAGTCCTGTAAGAGCTTATTCTGTTTGTGTGCAGTTACTACATAAATACATTAATTACAATATGGTATCATCTTAACACTTCACTTCTCTAGCCCCTCACATCATTCACTATGTCCTCAACTCTCTGGTGGCGCAGTCCGGCAGATATTCATAGTAACAGATCTCATCATGAGGCCCAGAGTGAGGCTGTATGCTGTCTGACTTCCTGTCATCATGGTCGCTTCAGGTGCAAAGAGGAAGAGGCCACCGCGGGGATTTCCTGCGAGAACGGGAAGCACTTCCTGTTTGTCCCGGAGGCGTCGCACTCAGATGGGGTTCAGGACCAGACCGTCAGCAGCAGTGATGAGTCCTGGGTTCAGGACCAGATGGTCAGCAGCAGTGAAGAGTCCTGGGTTCAGGACCAGATCGTCAGCAGCAGTGATAAGTCCTGGGTTCAGGACCAGATCGTCAGCAGCAGTGATGAGTCCTGGGTTCAGGACCAGATCGTCAGCAGCAGTGAAGAGTCCTGGGTTCAGGACCAGATGGTCAGCAGCAGTGATGAGTCCTGGGTTCAGGACCAGACCGTCAGCAGCAGTGATGAGTCCTGGGTTCAGGACCAGATCGTCAGCAGCAGTGAAGAGTCCTGGGTTCAGGACCAGATGGTCAGCAGCAGTGATAGGTCCTGGGTTCAGGACCAGACCGTCAGCAGCAGTGATGAGTCCTGGGTTCAGGACCAGATCGTCAGCAGCAGTGAAGAGTCCTGGGTTCAGGACCAGATCGTCAGCAGCAGTGAAGAGTCCTGGGTTCAGGACCAGATCGTCAGCAGCAGTGATAAGTCCTGGGTTCAGGACCAGATCGTCAGCAGCAGTGATAAGTCCTGGGTTCAGGACCAGATGGTCAGCAGCAGTGATAAGTCCTGGGTTCAGGACCAGATGGTCAGCAGCAGTGATAGGTCCTGGGTTCAGGACCAGATGGTCAGCAGCAGTGATAGGTCCTGGGTTCAGGACCAGATCGTCAGCAGCAGTGATAAGTCCTGGGTTCAGGACCAGATCGTCAGCAGCAGTGATAGGTCCTGGGTTCAGGACCAGATCGTCAGCAGCAGTGATAGGTCCTGGGTTCAGGACCAGATCGTCAGCAGCAGTGATAAGTCCTGGGTTCAGGACCAGATCGTCAGCAGCAGTGATAGGTCCTGGGTTCAGGACCAGATCGTCAGCAGCAGTGAAGAGTCCTGGGTTCAGGACCAGATGGTCAGCAGCAGTGATAGGTCCTGGGTTCAGGACCAGACCGTCAGCAGCAGTGATAAGTCCTGGGTTCAGGACCAGATGGTCAGCAGCAGTGATAGGTCCTGGGTTCAGGACCAGATCGTCAGCAGCAGTGATAGGTCCTGGGTTCAGGACCAGATGGTCAGCAGCAGTGAAGATTTGTGGCTGGTGTCTGAAGTCTTCCACGTCCTCGCTGTGGACTGGCAGTCCTGGTTGGGGACCCTGTGCGTCCTGCTGTGGCTGCTCTACCTGGTTCTACTTTAACATCTGTTTTCCACTGCGGGAACAGAACGACTTTCAAAACCTGAACTTCTCAAAAGGCGTTTCCCTCTCCTGTAGTGTGTTGTATAGAGGACTCTTTAAAGTAGAGACACTACATACTGATATACACCTGAACATCAGCAGGAGAGGACTCTTTAAAGTAGAGACACTACATACTGATATACACCTGAACATCAGCAGGAGAGAACTCTTTAAAGTAGAGACACTACATACTGATATACACCTGAACATCATCAGGAGAGGACTCTTTAAAGTAGAGACACTACACACTGATATACACCTGAACATCAGCAGGAGAGGACTCTTTAAAGTAGAAACACTACATACTGATATACACCTGAACATCAGCAGGAGAGAACTCTTTAAAGTAGAAACACCACATACTGAAATACACCTGAACATCAGCAGGAGAGGACTCTTTAAAGTAGAGACACTACATACTGATATACACCTGAACATCAGCAGGAGAGGACTCTTTAAAGTAGAGACACTACATACTGATATACACCTGAGCATCATCAGGAGAGGACTCTTTAAAGTACAGACACTACATACTGATATACACCTGAGCATCATCAGGAGAGGACTCTTTAAAGTAGAGACACTACATACTGATATACACCTGAACATCAGCAGGAGAGGACTCTTTAAAGTAGAGACACTACATACTGATATACACCTGAACATCAGCAGGAGAGGACTCTTTAAAGTACAGACACTACATACTGATATACACCTGAGCATCATCAGGAGAGGACTCTTTAAAGTAGAGACACTACATACTGATATACACCTGAACATCAGCAGGAGAGGACTCTTTAAAGTAGAGACACTACATACTGATATACACCTGAGCATCATCAGGAGAGGACTCTTTAAAGTACAGACACTACATACTGATATACACCTGAGCATCATCAGGAGAGGACTCTTTAAAGTAGAGACACTACATACTGATATACACCTGAACATCAGCAGGAGAGGACTCTTTAAAGTAGAGACACTACATACTGATATACACCTGAACATCAGCAGGAGAGGACTCTTTAAAGTACAGACACTACATACTGATATACACCTGAGCATCATCAGGAGAGGACTCTTTAAAGTAGAGACACTACATACTGATATACACCTGAACATCAGCAGGAGAGGACTCTTTAAAGTAGAGACACTACATACTGATATACACCTGAACATCAGCAGGAGAGGACTCTTTAAAGTAGAGACACTACATACTGATATACACCTGAACATCAGCAGGAGAGGACTCTTTAAAGTAGAGACACTACATACTGATATACACCTGAACATCAGCAGGAGAGGACTCTTTAAAGTAGAGACACTACATACTGATATACACCTGAACATCAGCAGGAGAGGACTCTTTAAAGTAGAGACACTACATACTGATATACACCTGAACACCAGGAGAGGACTCTTTAAAGTAGAGACACTACACACTGATATACACCTGAACATCAGCAGGAGAGGACTCTTTAAAGTAGAGACACTACACACTGATATACACTTGAACATCAGCAGGAGAGGACTCTTTAAAGTAGAGACACTACATACTGATATACACCTGAACACCAGGAGAGGACTCTTTAAAGTAGAGACACTACATACTGATATACACCTGATCATCAGCAGGAGAGGACTCTTTAAAGTAGAGACACTACACACTGATATACACCTGAACACCAGCAGGAGAGGACTCTTTAAAGTAGAGACACTACATACTGATATACACCTGAACATCAGCAGGAGAGGACTCTTTAAAGTAGAGACACTACATACTGATATACACCTGAACATCAGCAGGAGAGGACTCTTTAAAGTAGAGACACTACATACTGATATACACCTGAACATCAGCAGGAGAGGACTCTTTAAAGTAGAGACACCACATACTGATATACACCTGAACATCAGCAGGAGAGGACTCTTTAAAGTAGAGACACCACATACTGATATACACCTGAACATCAGCAGGAGAGTACTCTTTAAAGTAGAGACACCACATACTGATATACACCTGAACATCAGCAGGAGAGTACTCTTTAAAGTAGAGACACTACATACTGATATACACCTGAACACCAGCAGAGAGGACTCTTTAAAGCAGAGACATTGTGTCAAAGGGTTGTGTGGAGAAGACACTGATTTACAGATGAATACATGGTGAATAGGTTTATTCCACATGGCCTCAGAGGCTTCCGGGTGCTTGGGAACCGGAGGGTCGCTGGTTCAAGTCCCCGATCAACGAGCTCTTCCTTAATGACTCAAATTAAAATGCCTTGGCTTTGGTCTATAATTAGACACATGTTTCAGGTGATTCTAATTGGTCTAAAAGGTTCAGCTGGTCTCAAACTGAGGGACGGAGTGAAAGATGATATTTCCTTTCAGTTTCTCTCCAGTCTAAAGTCAGCTGTCAGAATGTCTTCAAGTCAGCTCCGTCATATCTGAGCGAAGGCAGACATGTGGTTCACGTCTCCTTCTGGTTCAGTTCCTTTCATCTCTTGCTTTCTCACAGGATGTGTTTGTTGAAAATAAAAACATAAATCAGTCTTTTTGTTATTTCATCATTCAACAGGTTTTAACGGCAAATAACGTCGTATCTCATACATCAGGTGAACGTATCTCATACATCAGGTGAACGTATCTCATACATCAGGTGAACGTATCTCATACATCAGGTGAACGTATCTCATACATCAGGTGAACGTATCTCATACATCAGGTGAACGTATCTCATACATCAGGTGAACGTATCTCATAAATCAGGTGAACGTATCTCATACATCAGGTGAACGTATCTCATACATCAGGTGAACGTATCTCATACATCAGGTGAACGTATCTCATAAATCAGGTGAACGTATCTCATACATCAGGTGAACGTATCTCATACATCAGGTGAACGTATCTCATACATCAGGTGAACGTATCTCATACATCAGGTGAACGTATCTCATACATCAGGTGAACGTATCTCATACATCAGGTGAACGTATCTCATACATCAGGTGAACGTATCTCATACATCAGGTGAACGTATCTCATACATCAGGTGAACGTATCTCATACATCAGGTGAACGTATCTCATAAATCAGGTGAACGTATCTCATACATCAGGTGAACGTATCTCATACATCAGGTGAACGTATCTCATAAATCAGGTGAACGTATCTCATACATCAGGTGAACGTATCTCATACATCAGGTGAACGTATCTCATACATCAGGTGAACGTATCTCATACATCAGGTGAACGTATCTCATACATCAGGTGAACGTATCTCATACATCAGGTGAACGTATCTCATACATCAGGTGAACGTATCTCATACATCAGGTGAACGTATCTCATAAATCAGGTGAACGAGGGAACGTTGAGCAGAAGCTACAACGATTTGAACATGAAAACTATTGAAAACATTTCCAGTTTGCGAGAGCTTTTATTTTGAAAGTTCAAAGTAATGTAATGTAAAAGTAGAAGTATTCAGATCTTGTTCTTGAGTACAAGTAGAAGTACTCAGGTCTTGTAGTAAAAGTAGAAGTACTCAGATCTTGTACTTAGTAAAAGTAGAAGTACTCAGATCTTGTACTTGAGTAAAAGTAGAAGTACTCAGGTCTTGTAGTAAAAGTAGAAGTACTCAGATCTTGTACTTAGTAAAAGTAGAAGTACTCAGATCTTGTACTTGAGTAAAAGTAGAAGTACTCAGGTCTTGTAGTAAAAGTAGAAGTACTCAGATCTTGTACTTAGTAAAAGTAGAAGTACTCAGATCTTGTACTTGAGTAAAAGTAGAAGTACTCAGATCTTGTACTTGAGTAAAAGTAGAAGTACTCAGATCTAGTACTTGAGTAAAAGTAGAAGTACTCAGATCTTGTACTTGAGTAAAAGTAGAAGTACTCAGATCTAGTACTTGAGTAAAAGTAGAAGTACTCAGATCTTGTACTTGAGTAAAAGTAGAAGTACTCAGATCTTGTACTTGAGTAAAAGTAGAAGTACTCAGATCTAGTACTTGAGTAAAAGTAGAAGTACTCAGATCTTGTACTTGAGTAAAAGTAGAAGTACTCAGAACTTGTAATTGAGTACAAGTAGAAGTACTCAGATCTAGTACTTGAGTAAAAGTAGAAGTACTCAGATCTAGTACTTGAGTAAAAGTAGAAGTACTCAGAACTTGTAATTGAGTACAAGTAGAAGTACTCAGATCTAGTACTTGAGTAAAAGTAAAAGTACTCAGAACTTGTAATTGAGTACAAGTAGAAGTACTCAGATCTAGTACTTGAGTAAAAGTAGAAGTACTCAGATCTAGTACTTGAGTAATAGTAGAAGTACCAGAATGTAGGAATACCCTCTCACAGTAAAAGTCCTCATTCAAAATGTCCCTCAAGTGAAAGTAGAAAGTATTCTCATCTAAATATAGTGACAGACAGTGAAAGTAGTCGTTGTGCAGATCGGTCCATTCAGAATAATATATATATATTTAATGATTGATCGTGGAAGTGAAAGCTGGTGAAGGTGGGGGCCACGTGGACGAGACCAAGATGGCAGCCTAGCTGGGAGGCCCCCGAGAACCACACATCACTTAATACAGAACCCCTCACCGAACACAATCAGCTTTGATATGTCCAACCCTCCTGCCACCAAGGCTTGGCATCAACGCCTTCCGTGGATTCCAACGATTCCAACAAACCCCTGCAAACTCAACGGCAAGATGCGTCTCTTCTCAGCGCCACCAGACGCCGGAGAGTTCTCCAAAGCATCCAACAGTAGCCTCTGGTGTGTGTGGGCATCACACGGCCACGATGCGTCGGAAGATACCAGGCATTGTGAGTTGAGTTGCAAACATTGGCATTGTCTTTATACGTGTGTGTGTGTGTGTGTGTGTGTCTGTGTGTGTG
Organism: Pseudochaenichthys georgianus; assembly: GCF_902827115.2. Taxonomy (NCBI): domain Eukaryota; kingdom Metazoa; phylum Chordata; class Actinopteri; order Perciformes; family Channichthyidae; genus Pseudochaenichthys; species Pseudochaenichthys georgianus. The sequence goes on from NW_027262487.1 coordinate 28,929, forward strand.
TGTGTGTCTGTGTGTGTGTGTGTGTGTGCGTGCGT
>NW_027262488.1:0-29203 GCF_902827115.2 Pseudochaenichthys georgianus
TGCATCTGAAATGAATAAAGTCACACACACTTCAAGAGAAACGGCTTGTTTATTTATCCGCGGTGTTGGGCCTTTTTTCAGATTCACTTGTGTTTGGAAATGTACTGTAAATACTCGAGTACTTCAGTACAATATTCAGGTACTTGTGTGTTCTGCAAGTATCTCAAATGTGTACTGAAGTGAGAGAGACGACGGTTTACCCAAGTTACAAAATCCTTTAACCAAACGGCTCCGAGAGTTCAGCTTTATTACCAAGAAAGGAAATTCCCCAAACTGAGAATATATTCGAAGCATAAAATACATTTCTTTGAGTTAAAACGTCAGTCCGTTTTATTCAGACACGATGACACGGAAGTTATCCATTCCAAGAGTCTGTTTAATGCCGCTTTAATGCCTTGCTCCAGGGCTCTCAGTCATCATTCAGAGGCGAGAGACGCGCGTCCTCCTCGCCGCAAAGAGAAGGCAGGTTGTGAAACGAGCAGAAAAGCTGAAGTAGCAAAAGGAGAAGGATGTAATGTGGAAAACGCCGCGGGGTGTTTCCTCCCCGGTTTGAGCAACGTCTTCCGTGGCGACACGTCGACTCGCGAGGAGACGTGGCAGGAAGTCAGAAGTTCTCCTTGTTGAAGATGAACTGGACGTCGCCCTCGGTGTGAGACAGACTCTGCTTCTCCAGAGACTTCCCCAGCTGGGGGGGGCCGCACAGAAACACCCCCACTTTGGTCCTGAGGACACAGAGGTTAAAGCAGCAGTCAGGGGGAGGAGTCTCGACTTCTCAGACACTCAAAGGGAACTTTAGGAAAAGAAGCAAATGAAATGTTGAAAGTAATCAGTGTTCTTTCAAGACCAAGTGTGTGAGGAAGGATGTGTGATTAAGAGCACCGTGACTCACTGCTTGAGGCAGATGATAGCTATGTGGTTAACATGATGACTCAGCCTCTATGGAGACGGACATCAAGCATGCTCATTTCTGACCTGGAGCTAATCTGAAGTAAACATTGATACTGCTTTCTACTCCTCCATCTTGTGACTGTGTGACTCCCTCTCTTGATATCAGCAATGTGAAGGACACTGCTCAGGAACTAGTCTCTGTATGTGATGACTCCTTCCATGTGAAGGACACTGTGAAGGAACTAGTCTCTGTATGTGATGACTCCCTTCTGGAGAGGGTCACAGACACGTGGATCCTGTATGTGATGACTCCCTTCTGGAGAGGATCACAGAGACACGGATCCTGTATGTGATGACTCCCTTCTGGAGAGGGTCACAGACACACGGATCCTGTATGTGATGACTCCCTTCTGGAGAGGGTCACAGACACACGGATCCTGTATGTGATGACTCCCTTCTGGAGAGGATCACAGAGACACGGATCCTGTATGTGATGACTCCCTTCTGGAGAGGGTCACAGACACACGGATCCTGTATGTGATGACTCCCTTCTGGAGAGGGTCACAGACACACGGATCCTGTATGTGATGACTCCCTTCTGGAGAGGATCACAGAGACACGGATCCTGTATGTGATGACTCCCTTCTGGAGAGGATCACAGAGACACGGATCCTGTATGTGATGACTCCCTTCTGGAGAGGGTCACAGACACACGGATCCTGTATGTGATGACTCCCTTCTGGAGAGGGTCACAGACACACGGATCCTGTATGTGATGACTCCCTTCTGGAGAGGGTCACAGACACACGGATCCTGTATGTGATGACTCCCTTCTGGAGAGGGTCACAGACACGTGGACCCTGTATGTGATGACTCCCTTCTGGAGAGGGTCACAGACACACGGATCCTGTATGTGATGACTCCCTTCTGGAGAGGGTCACAGACACACGGATCCTGTATGTGATGACTCCCTTCTGGAGAGGGTCACAGACACGTGGATCCTGTATGTGATGACTCCCTTCTGGAGAGGGTCACAGACACACGGATCCTGTATGTGATGACTCCCTTCTGGAGAGGGTCACAGACACGTGGATCCTGTATGTGATGACTCCCTTCTGGAGAGGGTCACAGACACGTGGATCCTGTATGTGATGACTCCCTCCCTTCAGAGAGGGTCACAGACACACGGATCCTGTATGTGATGACTCCCTTCTGGAGAGGGTCACAGACACACGGATCCTGTATGTGATGACTCCCTTCTGGAGAGGGTCACAGACACACGGATCCTGTATGTGATGACTCCCTTCTGGAGAGGGTCACAGACACACGGACCCTGAGGCTGAAGCTCAAGACAACCACCGAGACGATTAGGTATACCAGAGACAACATGGATGATTAGAGACACAGAAGAACTACACGAGACACGACACGATAGAAAACGAGCAACGGAAAAACAACAACAACAACAAGAGACAGAAAACATGCAGAAGGTCAACGATAGGTCAAACAACCAGAGACAGGAGAGGACCACGAAGAGGCACTACACAACAGGAGAGGCCTAGTGTGTGTGTGTGTGTGTGTGTGTGTGTGTGTGTGTGTGTGTGTGTGTGTGTGTGTGTGTGTGTGTGTGTGTGTGTGTGTGTGTGTGTGTTCGTCCAGAGTGTGTGTACTGTGTGTGTGTGTGTGTTCAGAGTTTGTGTGCGTGTGTGTACAGTGTGTGTGTGTGTGTGTGTGTGTACACAGTGTGTGTTCAGAGTGTGTGTACAGTGTGTGTGTGTTCAGAGTGTGTGTGTACAGTGTGTGTGTGTGTGTGTGTGTGTGTACACAGTGTGTGTTCAGAGTGTGTGTGTGTGTGTGTGTGTGTGTACACAGTGCGTTCAGAGTGTGTGTACAGTGCGTTCAGAGTGTGTGTATGTGTGTGTGTGTGTGTGTGTGTGTGTGTGTGTGTGTACAGTGTGTGTTCAGAGTGTGTGTACAGTGTGTGTACAGTGTGTGTTCGGAGTGTGTGTGTGTTCAGAGTGTGTGTACAGTGTGTGTTCGGAGTGTGTGTGTGTGTGTGTTCAGAGTGTGTGTACAGTGTGTGTGTGTGTGTGTGTGTGTGTGTGTGTGTGTGTGTGTGTGTGTGTGTGTGTGTGTGTGTGTGTGTGTTCAGTGTGATAAGGTGACAAAGGGCCTTACCCAGGGTGCTTTGCTGCCACGTTGCTGAACTCATTGTCCCAGTTGGGTTTCCCGTAGAGAGTCTTCTGCTTGAGGCCTGTGATTGGGTCGTTCTCCGCCTCGTGGTGAACGCGGAAGTGAGCGGCCTGACGGGAGGAAACCATGACAACGATAATACAAACGCTTTATCTGTAAAGCAGCTGCTCGCTATGGGTACTTTCTACTGAGGACACTTCAAAGCTCTTTACTTTCACTTGAGCAAAGAAGTTCAGTCAGTACTTCTACTTTCACCAGAGTATCTTTAAACACGAGTATCTGTACTTCTACTTGAGTAAGGGATGTGTGTACTTCTACTTGAGGAAAGGATGTGTGTACTTCTACTTGAGTAAAGGATGTGTGTACTTCTACTTGAGTAAGGGATGTGTGTACTTCTACTTGAGGAAAGGATGTGTGTACTTCTACTTGAGTAAAGGATGTGTGTACTTCTACTTGAGTAAAGGATGCGTGTACTTCTACTTGAGTAAAGGATGTGTGTACTTCTACTTGAGTAAGGGATGTGTGTACTTCTACTTGAGGAAAGGATGTGTGTACTTCTACTTGAGTAAAGGATGTGTGTACTTCTACTTGAGTACAGGATGTGTGTACTTCTACTTGAGTAAGGGATGTGTGTACTTCTACCTGAGTAAAGGACGTGTACTTCTACTTGAGTAAAGGATGTGTTTACTTCTACTTGAGTAAAGGATATGTGTACTTCTACTTGAGTAAGTGATGTGTGTACTTCTACTTGAGTAAAGGATGTGTGTACTTCTACTTGAGTAAAGGATGTGTGTACTTCTACTTGAGTAAAGGATGTGTGTACTTCTACTTGAGTAAAGGATGTGTGTACTTCTACTTGAGTACAGGATGTGTGTACTTCTACTTGAGTAAGGGATGTGTGTACTTCTACCTGAGTAAAGGACGTGTACTTCTACTTGAGTAAAGGATGTGTTTACTTCTACTTGAGTAAAGGATATGTGTACTTCTACTTGAGTAAGTGATGTGTGTACTTCTACTTGAGTAAAGGATATGTGTACTTCTACTTGAGTAAAGGATGTGTGTACTTCTACTTGAGTAAAGGATGTGTGTACTTCTACTTGAGTAAAGGATGTGTGTACTTCTACTTGAGTAAAGGGATGTGTGTACTTCTACTTGAGTAAAGGATGTGTGTACTTCTACTTGAGTAAAGGATGTGTGTACTTCTACTTGAGTAAAGGATGTGTGTACTTCTACTTGAGTAAAGGATGTGTGTACTTCTACTTGAGTAAAGGATGTGTGTACTTCTACTTGAGTAAAGGATGTGTGTACTTCTACTTGAGTAAGGATGTGTGTACTTCTACTTGAGGAAAGGATGTGTGTACTTCTACTTGAGTAAAGGATGTGTGTACTTCTACTTGAGTAAAGGATGTGTGTACTTCTACTTGAGTAAAGGATGTGTGTACTTCTACTTGAGGAAAGGATGTGTGTACTTCTACTTGAGTAAAGGATGTGTGTACTTCTACTTGAGGAAAGGATGTGTGTACTTCTACTTGAGGAAAGGATGTGTGTACTTCTACTTGAGGAAAGGATGTGTGTACTTCTACTTGAGTAAAGGATGTGTGTACTTCTACTTGAGGAAAGGATGTGTGTACTTCTACTTGAGTAAAGGATGTGTGTACTTCTACTTGAGTAAAGGATGTGTACTTCTACTTGAGTAAAGGATGTGTGTACTTCTACTTGAGTAAAGGATGTGTGTACTTCTACTTGAGTAAAGGATGTGTGTACTTCTACTTGAGTAAAGGATGTGTGTACTTCTACTTGAGTAAAGGATGTGTGTACTTCTACTTGAGTAAAGGATTGTGTGTACTTCTACTTGAGTAAAGGATGTGTGTACTTCTACTTGAGTAAAGGATGTGTGTACTTCTACTTGAGTAAAGGATGTGTGTACTTCTACTTGAGTAAAGGATGTGTGTACTTCTACTTGAGTAAAGGATGTGTGTACTTCTACTTGAGTAAAGGATGTGTGTACTTCTACTTGAGTAAAGGATGTGTGTACTTCTACTTGAGTAAAGGATGTGTGTACTTCTACTTGAGTAAAGGATGTGTGTACTTCTACTTGAGTAAAGGATGTGTGTACTTCTACTTGAGTAAAGGATGTGTGTACTTCTACTTGAGTAAAGGATGTGTGTACTTCTACTTGAGTAAAGGATGTGTGTACTTCTACTTGAGTAAAGGATGTGTGTACTTCTACTTGAGTAAAGGATGTGTGTACTTCTACTTGAGTAAAGGATGTGTGTACTTCTACTTGAGTAAAGGATGTGTGTACTTCTACTTGAGTAAAGGATGTGTGTACTTCTACTTGAGTAAAGGATGTGTGTACTTCTACTTGAGTAAAGGATGTGTGTACTTCTACTTGAGTAAAGGATGTGTGTACTTCTACTTGAGTAAAGGATGTGTGTACTTCTACTTGAGTAAAGGATGTGTGTACTTCTACTTGAGTAAAGGATGTGTGTACTTCTACTTGAGTAAAGGATGTGTGTACTTCTACTTGAGTAAAGGATGTGTGTACTTCTACTTGAGTAAAGGATGTGTGTACTTCTACTTGAGTAAAGGATGTGTGTACTTCTACTTGAGTAAAGGATGTGTGTACTTCTACTTGAGTAAAGGATGTGTGTACTTCTACTTGAGTAAAGGATGTGTGTACTTCTACTTGAGTAAAGGATGTGTGTACTTCTACTTGAGTAAAGGATGTGTGTACTTCTACTTGAGTAAAGGATGTGTGTACTTCTACTTGAGTAAAGGATGTGTGTACTTCTACTTGAGTAAAGGATGTGTGTACTTCTACTTGAGTAAAGGATGTGTGTACTTCTACTTGAGTAAAGGATGTGTGTACTTCTACTTGAGTAAAGGATGTGTGTACTTCTACTTGAGTAAGGATGTGTGTACTTCTACTTGAGTAAAGGATGTGTGTACTTCTACTTGAGTAAAGGATGTGTGTACTTCTACTTGAGTAAAGGATGTGTGTACTTCTACTTGAGTAAAGGATGTGTGTACTTCTACTTGAGTAAAGGATGTGTGTACTTCTACTTGAGTAAAGGACGTGTGTACTTCTACTTGAGTAAAGGATGTGTGTACTTCTACTTGAGTAAAGGATGTGTGTACTTCTACTTGAGTAAAGGATGTGTGTACTTCTACTTGAGTAAAGGATGTGTGTACTTCTACTTGAGTAAAGGATGTGTGTACTTCTACTTGAGTAAAGGATGTGTGTACTTCTACTTGAGTAAAGGATGTGTGTACTTCTACTTGAGTAAAGGATGTGTGTACTTCTACTTGAGTAAAGGATGTGTGTACTTCTACTTGAGTAAAGGATGTGTGTACTTCTACTTGAGTAAAGGATGTGTGTACTTCTACTTGAGTAAAGGATGTGTGTACTTCTACTTGAGTAAAGGATGTGTGTACTTCTACTTGAGTAAAGGATGTGTGTACTTCTACTTGAGTAAAGGATGTGTGTACTTCTACTTGAGTAAAGGATGTGTGTACTTCTACTTGAGTAAAGGATGTGTGTACTTCTACTTGAGTAAAGGATGTGTGTACTTCTACTTGAGTAAAGGATGTGTGTACTTCTACTTGAGTAAAGGATGTGTGTACTTCTACTTGAGTAAAGGATGTGTGTACTTCTACTTGAGTAAAGGATGTGTGTACTTCTACTTGAGTAAAGGATGTGTGTACTTCTACTTGAGTAAAGGATGTGTGTACTTCTACTTGAGTAAAGGATGTGTGTACTTCTACTTGAGTAAAGGATGTGTGTACTTCTACTTGAGTAAAGGATGTGTGTACTTCTACTTGAGTAAAGGATGTGTGTACTTCTACTTGAGTAAAGGATGTGTGTACTTCTACTTGAGTAAAGGATGTGTGTACTTCTACTTGAGTAAAGGATGTGTGTACTTCTACTTGAGTAAAGGATGTGTGTACTTCTACTTGAGTAAAGGATGTGTGTACTTCTACTTGAGTAAAGGATGTGTGTACTTCTACTTGAGTAAAGGATGTGTGTACTTCTACTTGAGTAAAGGATGTGTGTACTTCTACTTGAGTAAAGGATGTGTGTACTTCTACTTGAGTAAAGGATGTGTGTACTTCTACTTGAGTAAAGGATGTGTGTACTTCTACTTGAGTAAAGGATGTGTGTACTTCTACTTGAGTAAAGGATGTGTGTACTTCTACTTGAGTAAAGGATGTGTGTACTTCTACTTGAGTAAAGGATGTGTGTACTTCTACTTGAGTAAAGGATGTGTGTACTTCTACTTGAGTAAAGGATGTGTGTACTTCTACTTGAGGAAAGGATGTGTGTACTTCTACTTGAGTAAAGGATGTGTGTACTTCTACTTGAGTAAAGGATGTGTGTACTTCTACTTGAGTAAAGGATGTGTGTACTTCTACTTGAGTAAAGGATGTGTGTACTTCTACTTGAGTAAAGGATGTGTGTACTTCTACTTGAGTAAAGGATGTGTGTACTTCTACTTGAGTAAAGGATGTGTGTACTTCTACTTGAGTAAAGGATGTGTGTACTTCTACTTGAGGAAAGGATGTGTGTACTTCTACTTGAGTAAGGGATGTGTGTACTTCTACTTGAGTAAAGGATATGTGTACTTCTATTTGAGTAAAGGATATGTGTAGTTCTACTTGAGTAAAGGATGTGTGTACTTCTACTTGAGCAAAGGATGTGTGTACTTCTACTTGAGGAAAGGATGTCTGTACTTCTACTTGAGGAAAGGATGTGTGTACTTCTACTTGAGTAAAGGATATGTGTACTTCTACTTGATTAAAGGATATGTGTACTTGAGTAAGGGATGTGTGTACTTCTACTTGAGTAAAGGATATGTGTACTTGAGTAAGGGATGTGTGTACTTCTACTTGAGTAAAGGATATGTGTACTTGAGTAAAGGATGTGTGCACTTCTACTTGAGTAAAGGATGTGTGTACTTCTACTTGAGTAAAGGATGTGTGTACTTCTACTTGAGTAAAGGATATGTGTACTTGAGTAAAGGATATGTGTACTTGAGTAAAGGATATGTGTACTTGAGTAAAGGATGTGCGCACTTCTACTTGAGTAAAGGATGTGTGTACTTCTACTTGAGTAAAGGATGTGTGTACTTGTACTTGAGTAAAGGATATGTGTACTTGAGTAAAGGATGTGTGTACTTCTACTTGAGTAAAGGATATGTGTACTTGAGTAAGGGATGTGTGTACTTCTACTTGAGTAAAGGATGTGTGCACTTCTACTTGAGGAAAGGATATGTGTACTTGAGTAAAGGATATGTGTACTTCTACTTGAGTAAAGGATGTGTGTACTTCTACTTGAGTAAAGGATGTGTGCACTTCTACTTGAGTAAAGGATGTGTGTACTTGTACTTGAGTAAAGGATATGTGTACTTGAGTAAAGGATGTGTGTACTTCTACTTGAGTAAAGGATATGTGTACTTGAGTAAGGGATGTGTGTACTTCTACTTGAGTAAAGGATGTGTGCACTTCTACTTGAGGAAAGGATATGTGTACTTGAGGAAAGGATATGTGTACTTGAGTAAAGGATATGTGTACTTGAGTAAAGGATGTGTACTTCTACTTGAGTAAAGGATGTGTGTACTTCTACTTAAGTAAAGGATGTGTGTACTTCTGCTTGAGTAAAGGATGTGTGTACTTCTACTTGAGTAAAGGATGTGTGTACTTCTACTTGAGTAAGGGATGTGTGTACTTCTACTTGAGTAAAGGATGTGTGTACTTCTACTTGAGTAAAGGATGTGTGTACTTCTACTTGAGTAAAGGATGTGTGCACTTCTACTTGAGTAAAGGATGTGTGTACTTGAGTAAGGGATGTGTGTACTTCTACTTGAGTAAGGGATGTGTGTACTTCTACTTGAGTAAAGGATGTGTGTACTTGAGTAAAGGATGTGTGTACTTGAGTAAGGGATGTGTGTACTTCTACTTGAGTAAAGGATGTGTGTACTTCTACTTGAGTAAAGGATGTGTGTACTTGAGTAAAGGATGTGTGTACTTGAGTAAGGGATGTGTGTAATTCTACTTGAGTAAAGGATGTGTGTACTTGAGTAAAGTATGTGTGTACTTGAGTAAGGGATGTGTGTACTTCTACTTGAGTAAAGGATGTGTACTTCTACTTGAGGAAAGGATGTGTGTACTTGAGTAAGGAATGTGTGTAATTCTACTTGAGTAAAAGATGTGTGTACTTGAGTAAAGGATGTGTGTACTTGAGTAAGGGATGTGTGTACTTCTGCCTGAGTAAAGGATGTGTACTTCTACTTGAGGAAAGGATGTGCACGTCACCTCGCTCTCCTTCCAGCGCGTCAGGTAGATGTTGTAACTCAGGAAGTCCGTCACGCCCTTCTCCTCCATCTGAGCCTCCAGAGACTGCAGCAGGTCAGCGAACCACTCGAAGGCCTGGGTCTCCGGACACAGCCAGTAGAAGTAGATCTGCGGGGGGGCAGGGCGTCTCATTAATGTGGGAACATAGACGGATATATCCAGAGCCTGTCTCTGATTGGCTGAAACACCAAACGGATCATTGCAGCATCCCACAATCCCCTCTGTTTCAGCCCTGTTCCAAAAGTGCTGATTCTGTGTCTGTAGCTTTAAATGCTAATGAGCTGCTGCTGGCCACGCCCCTCTGAGAGATGATTGGTTTAAAAAACACAATGGTGCTCTAGGAGGAGATCGTGATTGGCTAATGGTTGCACAACCCAACAAACTAAATTAGGACTGTTCCAAAGTACAGAAGGAGATGAGATGCTTTCCACACATTGAGTTTAAGCGATTCATCAAAAGGTCTGACTGTGATTGGTGCGTTTCATAACGAGGCATAATAGGGCCATTGAAGCGGGGACAGAAATACAATTGGACGCCAGAGGGACATTATATTCCGGGAAAGAATGCTTGTCAAATGCAAGAGAACATTCACGAGAAACATCAACACATTTACGAGGAAAACAGTCCTCTCCTAAGAAACGGTGAAACTCCTGCAGCGCTTTCTCACAACGGTTCCTCTTTACATGTTTACCCGAAGCTTTCCTACGTTGTGTTTATCCCGTATTAAAACGCATTGTTACCAAACACTTCTGAGAACTTCACTCTAAATGTCCTCCAGATGAAAGATGATATTCATTCCATCAGACGGCCAGAAACACAGATTTTATAACGTGGAACTTCTTCCCTGCCCTCCAGAGAGGACCAAAGTACCCTGTACTCAGGTAGAAGTACACACACCCTGTACTCAGGTAGAAGTACACACACCCTGTACTCAGGCAGAAGGTCAGATACTCGTGTTTACAAATACTCTGGTAAAAGTAGAAGCACTGACTAAACTTCTTTACTCAAGTTGAAGTAGTGGAAAGTACAGGGATTTGAGTTCAACATGTAAGAAGTAGAAAGTACAGTATTTGAGTTCAACATGTAAGAAGTAGAAAGTACAGGTATTTGAGTTCAACATGAGAGAAGTAGAAGTACAGGTATTTGAGTTCAACATGTAAGAAGTAGAAAGTACAGGTATTTGAGTTCAACATGAGAGAAGTAGAAAGTACAGGTATTTGAGTTCAACATGTGAGAAGTAGAAAGTACAGGTATTTGTGTTCAACATGAGAGAAGTAGAAAGTACAGGTATTTGAGTTCAACATGTAAGAAGTAGAAAGTACAGGTATTTGAGTTCAACATGTGAGAAGTAGAAAGTACAGGTATTTGAGTTCAACATGTGAGAAGTAGAAAGTACAGGTATTTGAGTTCAACATGTAAGAAGTAGAAAGTACAGGTATTTGTGTTCAACATGTGAGAAGTAGAAAGTACAGGTATTTGAGTTCAACATGTGAGAAGTAGAAAGTACAGGTATTTGAGTTCAACATGTAAGAAGTAGAAAGTACAGGTATTTGTGTTCAACATGAGAGAAGTAGAGAGTACAGGGATTTGAGTTCAACATGTGAGAAGTAGAAAGTACAGGTATTTGAGTTCAACATGTAAGAAGTAGAAAGTACAGTATTTGAGTTCAACATGTAAGAAGTAGAAAGTACAGGTATTTGAGTTCAACATGTAAGAAGTAGAAAGTACAGGTATTTGAGTTCAACATGTAAGAAGTAGAAAGTACAGGTATTTGGGTTCAACATGTGAGAAGTAGAAAGTACAGGTATTTGAGTTCAACATGTGAGAAGTAGAAAGTACAGGTATTTGAGTTCAACATGTACGAAGTAGAAAGTAGTGGAGTAAAGTACTGATACCAGAAAGATGTACTTAAGTACAGTAGCAAAGTATTTGTCTCCTCCCACCTTCTTGGTGAAGACGTCCTGGTTGTTCTGGATGCGTTTGTACCACACAGACTTCAGGATGGAGGCGAAGGGAGTCACTCCGATGCCCGCCCCCACCAGCATCACCACCTCGTACCCAAACACGTCCTCGCTGGCCGTGCCGAACGGGCCGTCGATCGCCAGCCTGGGAACACAGAAACATATCCATCATCACAGGGACCGAGGCCCTTTAGATAACGGTAATGTAAACATGCAGGCAAAGGTCCTGCAATAGACGAAGACTTCCTGAGCCCTTCCAGCTTCACAATGAACTGAGCAGCTCCTCAGCGGCTGCCATCAGAGCTAATCGCAGCACTTTCCTCCCGCTCTCCCCTTTCTACCCCCCCCCCCGCTGGTCGTACTTGGGCAGCTTCCAGGCGTCCTGCGGCTGCGTCTTGTCCCCGGCGCAGGCCTCGTGCAGCGCCTCCGTCCAGTCCCCCGCGATGCGGATGTGGGCGCTGAAGTAGTCCTCCTCGGGGGCGGAGGTCAGCGTGAAGGGGTGCCACTCCAGCCTGGAGACGGAGGGGCACTGGATGAACACGTACTGCCCCACCTCCATGCGGAAGCCCTTCCTCTTCATCTGCAGCTCCAGGGTCTTCGAGGGGTGCATCACCACCTGGGGGGGGGGGGGGGGGGGGGTATGGGGGGTTCGTCAATTCTAAAAGGCAACTCAAGTGTTTTATAGAGGTGCTTTACAGGCATTCATGTAAACACACACACACACACACACACACACACACACACACACACCACACACACACACACACACACACACACACACACACACACACACACACACACACACACCCACACACCTTGGTGATGACGACCTTCTGGTGGGAGCGGTAGAAGCGAACGATCCTCTCACACACGTACAGGATCATCGGGCCCAGGACCCACTTCCACGTCTGGAGACATGCGAATATTTTAATATACAAATATATATATATAAGAATACAAATAAAAATACAGAAGGAACACAGCCGGCATTTTATTCAACCTGAAACGACACTTTCAACAAACCGCCGCGCAGCCCGTGACACGCCTTTCCGCCGCGGTCCCCTCACGCGAAGCCACTGCATTCTTTGAGTGGGTTACACATACAACGGAGTATTTCCCATGAGCCCTTGCAGCTCACCTGCGGGGGGTTTCCTGCAAACCTGGGAACAGCACAGGTGGATCCGTTGTCGCTGCCCCACTCCTCGAACCTGGAGGAGCACTCCTCCGGGTCGTTGGTCCTCAGGCTGTCGAAGGTCTGTCCCCGCACGATGCGCCTGCGCAGTGCACACACACTCTCACCTCAACACGTGGAAAACAATAATACAAGAAAAGGAAACAAGAGAATTCTGAAACTTAAGCAGAATCAAATGTATTGATAATATTTACTTGCATGGTGTCCCCGTGTGTTTCCTGTAGTTACCTAATCGCTCTCTTTACTGTTAGTGGACCGTTTTATTATTGTGCTGCGGGTTTGTTGTATCTTTGTAACTCGGACACAACTATTTCCTTCAGGATTAATAAAGTCCTTTCTTATCTTAAATTGATAAACAAAAATATTATTGACTTACAAATAATCAAATGATCTCCCTAATTACATCTAAAGGGGGGGGGGGGGGGGGGAGTTTACACTTATTTAATCCTCATTATTAACGTATTAACTACGCCAATCCTCCCAGGTGAGGATCGACAGGTGTTCTCCTACCCAGCGCCGTGGAACACCAGCCCGATGAAGAAGATGATGAAGAGGTGGTGTGTGTACCAGAACACCTCGAAGTAGGAGCGGCGGATCACCTCCATGGAGGACGTGATGATGAGGATGAGAGCCAGCGTAATGGCGACGCCCGTCACTCCAGCGATGGAGGTGAACAACACGAAGGTGGGGCTCTGCAGAAACACATGATTTAGCCGAGAGTACACACATCCTGTACTCAAGTAGAAGTACACACATCCTGTACTCAAGTAGAAGTACACACATCCTGTACTCAAGTAGAAGTACACACATCCTGTACTCAAGTAGAAGTACTCACATCCTGTACTCAAGTAGAAGTACTCACATCCTGTACTCAAGTAGAAGTACTCACATCCTGTACTCAAGTAGAAGTACACACATCCTGTACTCAAGTAGAAGTACACACATCCTGTACTCAAGTAGAAGTACTCACATCCTGTACTCAAGTAGAAGTACTCACATCCTGTACTCAAGTAAAAGTACTCACATCCTGTACTCAAGTAAAAGTACTCACATCCTGTACTCAAGTAGAAGTACTCACATCCTATACTCAAGTAGAAGTACACACATCCTGTACTCAAGTAGAAGTACACATATCCTGTACTCAAGTAAAAGTACACACATCCTGTACTCAAGTAGAAGTACACACATCCTGTACTCAAGTAGAAGTACACACATCCTGTACTCAAGTAGAAGTACACACATCCTGTACTCAAGTAGAAGTACTCACATCCTGTACTCAAGTAGAAGTACACACATCCTGTACTCAAGTAGAAGTACACACATCCTGTACTCAAGTAGAAGTACTCACATCCTGTACTCAAGTAGAAGTACACACATCCTGTACTCAATTAGAAGTACACACATCCTTTACTCAAGTACAGATACTCGTGTTTAAAAATACTCTGGTAAAAGTAGAAGTACTGACTAAACTTCTTTACTCAAGTAAAAGTAAAGAACTTTTAAATGTACTTCAGTAAACAATACCCATAACTAGCAGCTGTTTTAAAGTAGAGACACTACATACTGATATACTGAACATCAGCAGGAGAGGACTCTTTAAAGTAGAGACACTACATACTGATATACTGAACATCAGCAGGAGAGGACTCTTTAAAGTAGAGACACTACATACTGATATACACCATGAACATCAGCCGGAGAGGACTCTTTAAAGTAGAGACACTACATACTGATATACACCTGAACATCAGCAGGAGAGGACTCTTTAAAGTAGAGACACTACATACTGATATACACCTGAACATCAGCAGGAGAGGACTCTTTAAAGTAGAGACACTACATACTGATATACACCTGAACATCAGCAGGAGAGGACTCTTTAAAGTAGAGACACTACATACTGATATACACCTGAACATCAGCAGAAGAGGACTCTTTAAAGTAGAGACACTACATACTGATATACTGAACATCAGCAGGAGAGGACTCTTTAAAGTAGAGACACTACATACTGATATACACCTGAACATCAGCAGGAGAGGACTCTTTAAAGTAGAGACACTACATACTGATATGCACCTGAACATCAGCAGGAGAGGACTCTTTAAAGTAGAGACTCTACATACTGATATACACCTGAACATCAGCAGGAGAGGACTCTTTAAAGTAGAGACACTACATACTGATATACACCTGAACATCAGCAGGAGAGCACTCTTTAAAGTAGAGACACTACATACTCATATACACCTGAACATCAGCAGAAGAGGACTCTTTAAAGTAGAGACACTACATACTGATATACACCTGAACATCAGCAGGAGAGGACTCTTTAAAGTAGAGACACTACATACTGATACACACCTGAACATCAGAGGAGAGGACTCTTTAAAGTAGAGACACTACATACTGATATATACCTGAACATCAGCAGGAGAGGACTCTTTAAAGTAGAGACACTACAGACTGATATACACCTGAACATCAGCAGGAGAGGACTCTTTAAAGTAGAAACACTACATACTGATATACACCTGAACATCAGCAGGAGAGGACTCTTTAAAGTAGAGACACTACATACTGATATACACCTGAACATCAGCAGGAGAGGACTCTTTAAAGTAGAGACACTACAGTACTGATATACACCTGAACATCAGCAGGAGAGGACTCTTTAAAGTAGAGACACTACTACTGATATACACCTGAACATCAGCAGGAGAGGACTCTTTAAAGTAGAGACACTACATACTGATATACACCTGAACATCAGCAGGAGAGGACTCTTTAAAGTAGAGACACTACATACTGATATGCACCTGAACATCAGCAGGAGAGGACTCTTTAAAGTAGAGACACTACATACTGATATACACCTGAGCATCAGCAGGAGAGGACTCTTTAAAGTAGAGACACTACATACTGATATACACCTGAAAATCAGCAGGAGAGGACTCTTTAAAGTAGAGACACTACATACTGATATACACCTGAACATCAGAGGAGAGGACTCTTTAAAGTAGAGACACTACATACTGATATATACCTGAACATCAGCAGGAGAGGACTCTTTAAAGTAGAGACACTACAGACTGATATACACCTGAACATCAGCAGGAGAGGACTCTTTAAAGTAGAGAACACTACATACTGATATACACCTGAACATCAGCAGGAGAGGACTCTTTAAAGTAGAGACACTACATACTGATATACACCTGAACATCAGCAGGAGAGGACTCTTTAAAGTAGAGACACTACAGTACTGATATACACCTGAACATCAGCAGGAGAGGACTCTTTAAAGTAGAGACACTACGTACTGATATACACCTGACCATCAGCAGGAGAGGACTCTTTAAAGTAGAGACACTACATACTGATATACACCTGAACATCAGCAGGAGAGGACTCTTTAAAGTAGAGACACTACATACTGATATGCACCTGAACATCAGCAGGAGAGGACTCTTTAAAGTAGAGACACTACATACTGATATACACCTGAAGCATCAGCAGGAGAGGACTCTTTAAAGTAGAGACACTACATACTGATATACACCTGAAAATCAGCAGGAGAGGACTCTTTAAAGTAGAGACACTACAGACTGATTTTAAACGATAACAATGAGACGCCCAGCTTCATATTTAATGTTTTGATGACGCAGAAGATCCAACGCCTCCTTCTTTGTGCTTTTAACTCAACTGCATGGGAGATGAACAAAGGACAGAGGAAGCGGCTGACCTCAGGTCTGAGGACAGAGGAAGCGGCTGACCTCAGGTCTGAGGACAGAGGAAGCGGCTGACCTCAGGTCTGAGGACAGAGGAAGCGTGTTGGATGAAGTGATAATATGTGTTGTGGTGATGGAGCAGCAGGGGTTTCACAGATTTGAGCAACAGAGGACTTTTGATTCTGGCTCGGAGACAGACGATGGGTAATAGCAGTGGAAGCATCAGGTGGCCGGCTGCTGGTGGAGGACTCCCCCCGGAGAGATCTGAGTCCTCAGACCCTCTGTCCTCAGACCCTCTGTCCTCAGACCCTCTGTCCTCAGAAGACCCTCTGTCCTCAGACCCTCTGTCCTCAGATCCTCTGTCCTCAGACCCTCTGTTCTCAGACCCTCTGTCCTCAGACCCTCTGTCCTCAGACCCTCTGTCCTCAGACCCTCTGTCCTTAAAACTCTGTCCTCAGACCCTCTGTCCTCAGACCCTCTGTCCTCAGACCCTCTGTCCTCAGACCCTCTGTCCTCAGATCCTCTGTCCTTAGATCCCCTGTCCTTAGACCCTCTGTCCTCAGACCCTCTGTCCTTAGACCCTCTGTCCTCAGACCCCCTGTCCTCAGACCCTCTGTCCTTAGACCCTCTGTCCTCAGACCCTCTGTCCTCAGACCCTCTGTCCTCAGACCCTCTGTCCTCAGACCCTCTGTCCTTCAGACCCTCTGTCCTTAGATCCCCTGTCCTTAGACCCTCTGTCCTCAGACCCTCTGTCCTTAGACCCTCTGTCCTCAGACCCCCTGTCCTCAGACCCTCTGTCCTTAGACCCTCTGTCCTCAGACCCTCTGTCCTCAGACCCTCTGTCCTCAGACCCTCTGTCCTCAGACCCTCTGTCCTTAAACCCTCTGTCCTTAGATCCTCTGTCCTTAGACCCTCTGTCCTCAGACCCTCTGTCCTTAGACCCTCTGTCCTCAGACCCTCTGTCCTTAGATCCTCTGTCCTTAGACCCTCTGTCCTCAGACCCTCTGTCCTCAGACCCTCTGTCCTCAGACCCTCTGTCCCTTAGACCCTCTGTCCTCAGACCCTCTGTCCTCTAGATCCCTCTGTCCTCAGACCCTCTGTCCTCAGACCCTCTGTCCTTCAGACCCTCTGTCCTCAGACCCTCTGTCCTCAGACCCTCTGTCCTTAACCCTCTGTCCTCAGACCCTCTGTCCTTAGATCCCTCTGTCCTCAGACCCTCTGTCCTCAGACCCTCTGTCCTCAGACCCCTCTGTCCTCAGACCCTCTGTCCTTAGACCCTCTGTCCTCAGACCCTCTGTCCTAGATCCCTCTGTCCTTAGACCCTCTGTCCTCAGACCCTCTGTCCTCAGACTCTCTGTCCTCAGACCCTCTGTCCTCAGACCCTCTGTCCTTAGACCCTCTGTCCTCAGACCCTCTGTCCTTCAGACCTCTCTGTCCTCAGACCCTCTGTCCTCAGACCCTCTGTCCTTAGACACTCTGTCCTCAGACCCTCTGTCCTCAGACCCTCTGTCCTTAGACCCTCTGTCCTCAGACCCTCTGTCCTTAGACCCTCACATCGTACAAGGAAACACTTCCAGAGAAACCCACAGTTTAAGGGAACATGGAGAAACCTCAGGGAGAGCAGCAGAGGAGGGATCCCTCTCCAGGACGGACAGACGTGCGATAGATGCCGTGTGGAAATCGAAAAGATAATACATTTGCAACATAGGGTGTTATAATACACACACAAGTGTATCCATTCGTGAGGAAGCAAGGGGAGACACTAAGGGAAGGAGAGGATAGGGAGGAGGAAGCAAGAGAGGAAATAAAAGACGTGCGTGTCTTCTCACCGTGTCGTTGGTCCTGATGGGGTTCAGGAAGGAGGCGTTGTCTCCAGAGCCGATCTCTGATAGGACGAAGGGCAGGAGGCTGCTGTTCCTGTTCAGCTGAGCGTCCATGAAGTACTCAAAGTTGAACAGGTGGGCGATGATGTGCACGGCTGCAGGAGGAGAGGGGCTTTAGACAGACTGAAGGAGCTGCTGGGGGCGTGTCTGAGAGTTCAAGGTGAACATCGAGGGCCTCCCCTGAACAAGAGCCACAGATCCTAAGAGACCTCTTTCTAGCTGCTGGCTTTTCAGTAATGTCTATTCTCGATGTGACTCCAGTGTGTGTGTTTCTGATTCCCAGCACTGATATATTACCCGTGTGGAAGGCGATCATGTAAGCCACCATTTTGTGGAAGGTGATGTTTCGATCCAGCTGCCGAGCTGCGGTGCGGCTGCAGCACTGAGAACACACACACAGAAAAACAATATTGAAATGATGACGACACGTGCTGCACATTGGATGTATCTATCGAGACGCGTGTTTACCTGGATGGTTCCTCTCAGGAAGGACAGCAGGTTCCTGCACACCGGCAGCAGGATGAGCATGCAGTTAAAGTTCAGACAGGCAGCTGGAGCACGAGCCCACGAGAGAGCATGCTGAGGGGAAACGTGTCATCAGATTACTTTACACAGAGAGGGCAAAGTACACACACCCTGTACTCAAGTAGAAGTACACACTCGTGTTTAAAATACTCTGGTAAAAGTAGAAGTACTGACTCTTTATCAAGTGAAAGTAAAGAACTTTGAAATGTACCAAAGGAACCAGCTGTTTGGAAAATGAGAGAAGTAGAAAGTACAAGTATTTGAGTTCAACATGTAAGAAGTAGAAAGTACAGGTATTTGTGTTCAACATGTGAGAAGTAGAAAGTACAGGTATTTGAGTTCAACATGTAAGAAGTAGAAAGTACAGGTATTTGAGTTCAACATGTGAGAAGTAGAAAGTACAGGTATTTGGGTTCAACATGTGAGAAGTAGAAAGTACAGGTATTTGTGTTCAACATGTGAGAAGTAGAAAGTACAGGTATTTGAGTTCAACGTGTAAGAAGTAGAAAGTACAGGTATTTGTGTTCAACATGTAAGAAGTAGAAAGTACAGGTATTTTAGTTCAACATGTGAGAAGTAGAAAGTACAGGTATTTGTGTTCAACATGTAAGAAGTAGAAAGTACAGGTATTTGAGTTCAACATGAGAGAAGTAGAAAGTACAGGTATTTGAGTTCAACATGTAAGAAGTAGAAAGTACAGGTATTTGAGTTCAACATGTGAGAAGTAGAAAGTACAGGTATTTGAGTTCAACGTGTAAGAAGTAGAAAGTACAGGTATTTGTGTTCAACATGTAAGAAGTAGAAAGTACAGGTATTTGAGTTCAACGTGTAAGAAGTAGAAAGTACAGGTATTTGTGTTCAACATGTAAGAAGTAGAAAGTACAGGTATTTGATTTCAACGTGTAAGAAGTAGAAAGTACAGGTATTTGTGTTCAACATGTAAGAAGTAGAAAGTACAGGTATTTGAGTTCAACGTGTAAGAAGTAGAAAGTACAGGTATTTGAGTTCAACATGTGAGAAGTAGAAAGTACAGGTATTTGAGTTCAACGTGTAAGAAGTAGAAAGTACAGGTATTTGTGTTCAACATGTAAGAAGTAGAAAGTACAGGTATTTGAGTTCAACGTGTAAGAAGTAGAAAGTACAGGTATTTGATTTCAACGTGTAAGAAGTAGAAAGTACAGGTATTTGTGTTCAACATGTAAGAAGTAGAAAGTACAGGTATTTGAGTTCAACGTGTAAGAAGTAGAAAGTACAGGTATTTGAGTTCAACATGTGAGAAGTAGAAAGTACAGGTATTTGGGTTCAACATGTGAGAAGTAGAAAGTACAGGTATTTGAGTTCAACGTGTAAGAAGTAGAAAGTACAGGTATTTGAGTTCAACATGTGAGAAGTAGAAAGTACAGGTATTTGAGTTCAACATGAGAGAAGTAGAAAGTACAGGTATTTGGGTTCAACATGTAAGAAGTAGAAAGTACAGGTATTTGAGTTCAACATGTAAGAAGTAGAAAGTACAGGTATTTGAGTTCAATATGTAAGAAGTAGAAAGTACAGGTATTTGCGTTTCAACATGTAAGAAGTAGAAATACAGGTATTTGAGTTCAACATGTGAGAAGTAGAAAGTACAGGTATTTGAGTTCAACATGTAAGAAGTAGAAAGTACAGGTATTTGAGATTCAACATGTGAGAAGTAGAAAGTACAGGTATTTGGGTTCAACATGTAAGAAGTAGAAAGTAACAGGTATTTGGGATCAACATGTGAGAAGTAGAAAGTACAGGTAATTGTGTTCAACATGTGAGAAGTAGAAAGTACAGGTATTTGGGTTCAACATGTAAGAAGTAGAAGTACAGGTATTTCAGTTCAACATGAGAGAAGTAGAAAGTACAGGTATTTGGGATCAACATGTGAGAAGTAGAAAGTACAGGTATTTGTGTTCAACATGTGAGAAGTAGAAAGTACAGGTATTTGAGTTCAACATGTGAGAAGTAGAAAGTACAAGTATTTGAGTTCAACATGTGAGAAGTAGAGAGTACAGGTATTTGAGTTCAATATGTAAGAAGTAGAAAGTACAGGTATTTGAGTTCAACATGTAAGAAGTAGAAAGTACAGGTATTTGAGTTCAACATGTAAGAAGTAGAAAGTACAGGTATTTGAGTTCAACATGTGAGAAGTAGAAAGTACAGGTATTTGAGTTCAACATGTAAGAAGTAGAAAGTACAGGTATTTCAGTTCAACATGTAAGAAGTAGAAAGTACAGGTATTTGTGTTCAACATGTGAGAAGTAGAAAGTACAGGTATTTGAGTTCAACATGTGAGAAGTAGAAAGTACAAGTATTTGAGTTCAACATGTGAGAAGTAGAGAGTACAGGTATTTGAGTTCAATATGTAAGAAGTAGAAAGTACAGGTATTTGAGTTCAACATGTAAGAAAGTAGAAAGTACAGGTATTTGAGTTCAACATGTAAGAAGTAGAAGTACAGGTATTTGAGTTCAACATGTGAGAAGTAGAAAGTACAGGTATTTGGGTTCAACATGTGAGAAGTAGAAAGTACAGGTATTTGAGTTCAACATGAGAGAAGTAGAAAGTACAGGTATTTGGGATCAACATGTGAGAAGTAGAAAGTACAGGTATTTGAGTTCAACATGTAAGAAGTAGAAAGTACAGGTATTTCAGTTCAACATGTAAGAAGTAGAAAGTACAGGTATTTCAGTTCAACATGAGAGAAGTAGAAAGTACAGGTATTTCAGTTCAACATGAGAGAAGTAGAAAGTACAGGTATTTCGTTCAACATGTGAGAAGTCAAAGTAAAAAGTTATCAGAAAAGTACGTAGTGTAGTAAAGTACTGGTACCAGAAACATGTACTTAAGTACAGTAACGAATCTTTGTACTGCACTACTTCCCAGCTCTGACTTTATAGCACTCTCTGATCCATAACAAGAACACTTGCTCGTTGCCTTCCTGCAGAGGTCCATTGGTATTTATGTAAAGGCATTTAACAAAGTGCTGTTTCACTTCTGCTCTCAGGCAGCTGTGGCTCTGGTCAGGTGTGGAGAGAGAGGAAGAGAAGTTACTGTGGATGTGGTTTTAGAGATGAGTCACCTGATAAAACCCAATACACACACAGCATGCAAACACTGTGGTGTAAACCGTAAGGAAACTTAAAATACACCTGGGGAAACACCTGTGTATGTTTCTGCCCATTGTACCACAGTTGTATTGTAAGTACACCTTATATCAAATCCTCCCACACCACTCCGCTCCTCCGCTCCTCCACTGGCTTCCGGTAACTGCTAGAATCCACTTCCAGACCCTGGTGCTTGCGTACCCATGCTGCGAATGGATCTGGCCCCTCCTACATCCAGGACATGGTTAAACCGTGCACCCCAGCACGTGCACTCCGCTCTGCATCAGCCAGACGACTCGCTGCACCCTCACTGCACCCTCGCTGCACCCTCGCTGCACCCTCGCTGCACCCTCGCTGCCCCCTCGCTGCACCCTCGCTGCACCCTCGCTGCCCCCTCGCTGCACCCTCGCTGCACCCTCGCTGCGAGGGGGACCCAAGTTCCCATCAGCAGGAACACGTGGGTTTGCTGTCCTGGCTCCAAGATGGTGGAACGAGCTCACTGACATCAGGACAGCAGAAAGCTCACACACCTTCCAGACTGAAACTCATCTCCTTCGACTCCACCTCGAGGATAGAACTGCTAACAAAGCACGTATATACTAATAAAGGACTGGCTCCTCTAAAGCCAGTTGAGTAGCACTTAAAATGCTTAGCTCTATGAAACCTGATGCACTTTATGATTCTGTTTTCTTCAAGGTTGTGTCTTCCTGGTCGCTTTGGATTAAAGCCTCAGCTAAATGCGATGTAACGTAATGTCAGACTAAAAATGCATCACATGGACGTCTGCTCCCTAAATGAACTTTACTTCATGGCACTTTTTAAAGAAACCCCTCTAAAGGGTGACTGACCCCCAGCAGGACTCGGGTGTAGAACCAGCGCTCCAGCAGGAAGGCCATGTAGAAATGCACAAACAGGAAGGCGTTGATCCCCAGCCACACCAGCTGGAGACACAGGAAACACCTTTTCATTTCAAATAATACATTTTGTAGATTTTACAGAAAATAAAATAAATTCTAAATAAATATATTAAATATGAATGAATGTTTAAATGAGTCAATACAGTTTAATTAAATTAATTAAACAGTATGAAATAAATATCACCTAAAATAACAAAACATATTTTTCTTAATATTAAATACCCTAATCTATTTATAAACATTTATTTTAATAGTTATTCTATCGCCTCATTAATGATAGTTGAAAAGTAATTTCATAGTAATATTTATTTATTTATAATGTATTTAAAGGTCATTCCCTACATTAGTAAAGTCATATAAAAAGCCCCCAAAAATAAGCTTTAAATCAGATTATATATAAATCGGATTCCACAAATGGTTGTTTTAATAAACATATGAATATAAAAACAGCAATGCTTTTAACAAACTGATTCAACAGGATATAAATGCAGATAATACCGGAGGGAAAAAAAAATGATATTTAAAAAACAGATTTACTCACAATAACAAAAATGGAGAGTCCCTCATTGGCAGCGAAGTTCCCCATGATGGGCGATCGACTGAGTTCAGAAAGGGGAAGCAGGAGTGAGTGAGAGGAGAGAGAGAGAGAGCTTTTATAAAGTGAGATACGGAAGTGCCTCCAAACCCTGCGTCTCTTTAATTATTCATAACGCTGAGAGGCTCCTAATCTAAAGTCTGAAGGACTTAATCAGAGGCAGGTAGATAAGGAACAAGAAGGAACAATAAGGAACCTTACTTAAATTAAAATGCTTCCTCCACCTTGATTGTATCTAGGTAGATTAGTCACTTTATACAGTAAAGGATCTGTGTGTGTGTGTGTGTGTGTGTGTGGTGTGTATGTGTGTGTGTGTGTGGGTGTGTGTGTGGGGGTGTGTGTGTGTATGTGTGTGTGTGGGGGGGGGGTGTGTGTGTGTGGGGTGTGTGTGTTTTGTGTGTGTGGTGGGGGGGGGGTGGGGGGTGTGTGTGGTGTGTATGTGTGTGTGGGGGGGGGTGTGTGGCGTGTGTGTCTGTGTGTGTGTGTGTGTGTGTGTGTGTGGGGTGGGTGGTGTGGTCTGTGTGTGTGGTGTGTGTGTGTGTGTGTGTGTGTGTGTGTGTGTGTGTGTGTGTGTGTGTGTGTGTGTGTGTGTGTGTGTGTGTGTGTGTGTAACCAGGTGGCCATTTAGGAGGAAGCGGCATATTTGTACATGTGAAGTAAGACAGAAAATGTATTTCTACACACTTCCTGTTTCAAGATTAACACAAAGGGACACATCTGCACACACACACACACACACGCACAGACAGACACACACACACACACACACACACACACACACACACACACACACACACACACACACACACACACACACACACACACACACACACACAGACCAACCTCCAGGAGAGTCAGGAGGATTAATCAGAGGTTTGGGTTTGATCATATCGCTGCTCCAGAAATCTCCAGGGATTAATTTGATTGTTTCCGGAGCGGCTGTTGAGCAAGTGATGAGAACATGTCCGCTGCACCGCGGCTCTATGCTTTCAGCACGATGACATGATCCAACTTTCACTCCGGATTAAAGTCCATGAGATCACTGCGGGGTTAGCGCTGCGTCCCATCGGAGCGCTGTTTACCTGGAGCTCTTCTGGAGCTCTGACGGCACGATTCATATCTACTGCCTTCAGAAGTCACGACAAGATCCTTCATGCTACACGCACGAACGCTTCCTCCAGTGCTCTGCCTGGATGAATCCATCTGGATCCACCTGTTCCTACTTCGTAGTGACTTCATTTGACAACTATAGTTACAGGTTGCTTTAAACACGAGTCAGAAGCACGTATTTAACCGTACATTAAAACCATGACCTCGACACCGAGGCCCTGAGCTGCTGCTGTGCGCGTGAGAGACGCGGTACTGCCACCTAGCAGCTCCTCTGAACTCCATGCATGCATGTCTCAAGGCCTCTGGTCTCTTTCCTGTTGGGACCACAGACTGTATATATAAATGTATATATTTATATATATATTTATATATGGGACTCGTTGGTCTGGTTATTATGATGTAATGACACAGTAGTTCTGAGCAAGAGGAACGACGTGTCTGCAAACATCCAACTGACGATGCTCTCCAAGGAAAGTTCAATTCATATTGGACGTTAACACATAGTGCATGTATTGAATATTAATGTGTGTGTGTGTGCGTGTGTTTGGTTTTGTGTGTGTGTGTGTGCGTGTGTTTGGTTTTGTGTGTGTGTGTGTGTTTGTGTATTTAAAGGACAGTGCACATTAACCCACATTGCTGTTAGCCAGCAGGCTAGTTTTCAACTGTTGTCCTGGCAACAAGACTAGAGAATAAAAACATAATTAAATAGAGTCCAACAATAGAGAGGAACAGACAGATGACATATCATCACAGTTTAGTTTGGGCCTTGGTTTTTGCATGGACATACATGACAGTGTCATCAGCGTGCGCCTCACATCCAGTGCACGCTGAGGGCAAGTCATTTATATAAAGGCTGAATAGAATTGGGCCCAGGATAGATCCCTGGGGTACACCCAGTTCATCCCTCAGGGGTGGAGATGTCTCGCCACTCACCCTCACACACTGACCTCTGTCCGACAGATCGGAGCGCGTCCAGTCTCTTGCACTGGGTGGGAAATTAAAATAGGACATGTTGTGAAGGAGCACTTTCTCAAGATCTAAGAAGATTGCTCCAACAATGCCTCCTTTGTCCTTTTTTGATTTAATATTTTCCACAAGGAAACACTTTGCGGTCTCGGTGGAACGATTGGCTCGGAAGCCGCATTGCATGGGGTGTGAAAGCACTACTGTTAAGATGGCCAGTCAATTGCTCAGCTCCACATTCCTCAGAGACCTTAGACATGACGGGTCAAACACTGATGGGCCTATCGCTGTCTGCATCAGTTGTGTCCCCGGATTTGTGGACTGGCACAACAATGGCTACCGTCCAGTCTTTGGGAATGTTCCCTCCCTAGAAGAGATGTTCGCTATGTTGGTAAGTGTCCCTGTGAGGGTGGTGGCATGTTTGAATCCAGTCCACAAGTGTCTTTAGATTTGGAATTGTTTAAAGAAGAAATTATGTGTGTGTGTGTGTGTGTTTGGTTGTGTGCGCGTGCGTGTGATTGGTTTTGTGTGCGTGTGTGTGTGTGTGTGTGTGTGTGATTGGGGGAAATACATTATTCATTCTACACACACAGGGTTGAAGTTTAATGGCAGAGTGACACACACGAGATGTGACAGAATGAGTCCAATACTGATCTCACACACACACACACACACACACACACACACACACACACACACACACACACACACACACACACACACACACACACACACACACACACACACACACACACACGTATGTGCAGTATGAATCAGTTGCTTTTGGTCAACAGCCCTTAAATGATCTGTAATCTTAAAAGAAAATGCAGTTTATTTTACTTTAATGATCAGGAACTTCAAAACTTCGTATCGAGCAGCGTTTAGTGCCGTGTGCAGAGGGTGAGGGCGGTCGGTCTGGATGCATATATGCATATGGTCACCCAGTTAGTGCAGACTGCGTCACGAAGCAGCAGGCCCACGATGAGCTCCTGCATATCCTCAGTGATCAGTGGAAAGGCAGCCTCTCTGCTGAGCGATGCAACGAGCGCTGCGTGCACACTGCAAAGGTCACGTCTCACGTGGTTTGTCGTGTACACGAAAGGCTGAATGGAGATCTGCTCTCCTAATCTCGAGGAAGGGGATTAACGCTGGGGCATGGCCGCTGTGGCCGCGCCTCCAGCACACTTCATAACAACAACGTGCTGCTTTCTACTGTGCGTGAGACTGAGCCGTGTTCGGTCCTGCCTTCAGACGCACCGGCCTTTCTAGTAGAGAGTGAGAGAGCATGTGAGGAAGCATGCTCGTGCGTGTGTTCGATGTCTCAACGACTCACAAAGTCAGGCTTTCGAGAGAGAGAGAGACAAGAGAGAGGGACTAAAGGGCAATGAGTCTGTTAGCTAAGCGTAGTCCATTGTAAATAATAATTGTAATGTTTTGCTGACATTAAAGGTGGGGTGGGTGAGTCTGAGAAACCGGCTCGAGATACACTTGTTGTTATATTCCATGGAATGCTCTTAACATCCGATAGCAATGAATATCTGAAGTGCTTTGAAGCCGTGGCGCTGGATGGCCTACCTGCCTGTCAGCCTTCCCTCGGGCACACACTTATCTCGTGCCCTCATTGGTCATGTGCGCGTTCGTGTGCGTTGGAGGAGGGGCTCTGTGAGGAAGGGGCAGATTTGTTCCGGCTGTGTATTTTCAAATTCTAGCGCACTCGAGCTGCTTTTCAAAATTACCCACCTTTAAGAACTGTTAATATCTTCACAGAAAATTCAGAGGCTTTTCATTTCACTCCTCTTTTAGCTGACATTTAATAAATGCAGGTACATTTTTAGCAGCTATTCACACTAAACCAGGTGTCCCTCCCCCTGATCCATAAGCTCCGCAGCCCTGACCCTGTGCAGTCTTGCCATGCTGTCCATTGAAAGCCAGTTGGCTAGAAAGCTGGACTTCAAGGACTTGATCAGTGCCTTAGCCTGTAGGAAGGCTAGGCGCTGCATGGCTCTTGGGGAGTAGGCTGAGCCAGGGCTCGTGATAACTGATAAAGGGCGAGGCTATGGTAACGATAGTGGATCACTACACACAAGATGCATGATGAGAGAAAGACTGAGAACAGGTGATAGGCTCTGACTTAGCGCCACCATCAGGCCTTTTCACTTCCGTTTCCGTTTTGTTGTCCGTTTACACTTTAATACCCGCTTATTTTGTAGTTGGTACTGTATGTATTATTTAATAAAAAAATCTGCTGCTTATGTTATTTTTTTGTTATAGCATTTTATAAATGATAATATTGGTGTTAATGTTCACTTTATTTTAATTTAAGAGGTCATGTATATTTAAGTTATATTTATTTTGATTTATGAACGTTCCATTCAAACATGTTATTAAAAAGGCATGTGCACCGTAAGAGATGACTATTGAGGTCTATGTCAGGAATGTTAGTGTTATATCAAATAGTGAATTCCACTGCTGCAGAATGTTGCAGTCTGCACGGTGTTATGTGTTCACCGCTCAGGGTCAGTACATATTGTGCGGTTAGTGTTGGACTACAAGATGGATGCAAGCCTGTAGAGTTATTTAAAGCATCAATGAGTGGGTGGGTTATGGAGGTGTGGTTACATGCAGCATTGTGATTGGTTGGCGTGGCCTGGGCCTGGTGGCGGGGCCCAATGTGATATCTTTTCATGGGGCCCAAAATCCCTGGTGGCGCCCCTGCACACACCTCACACACACCTCACACACACACCTCACACACACTCATTTAGAGGCTTCAAATGTCTGCAGCGTGTCAGGTGTCTTCAACATATTACATAGGAGAGAGAAAACAGACGTGAAATGGATCAATGGTGCTTCAACCTGGACCTTTTGGTCTGAGTCATGTTCCCCACGAGGGATCCTCCCTAATGCCACTGAAAGTACACGTTTTATGCCATTTCCACCCCAAAAAAACTGCATAAAAGTACATGTTCTTTTTATGATTTGTATACTTTTAGTAGTAATTATGATCAAGCATGCTTTTTAAAATTGTAATAATAAGAATTCATTTCATTATATTCTGTCTTTGTTGAACAAGGACCATACAAGTTATTATGTATTAAGTTATTATGTTTAAATATATGTTTTATTTTTGTGACATTTTAAGGGAATCTTTCCAACTTGATATAATAACGGTTTGGTTTTGTGCAAATGTAAACACAGTATAAGATATTTGAATGTAATGTACTACAAAGAACAGTGAAACACAAATGCATACAAATTGAAAATACAAGAAAGATCTGATAGATGTATTAAAAAGTGCAGTTTTACAGATGTGCAAAGTCTCGCTGTATGAGGAAGAGTGTGTCGTGCCCAGAGATATAGTGACAGAGAACATATAGTGTCTTTAAATATTTTATACTTTAACGTTATTGGACAGCTTTAGTGTACAAAAAGGCACTTTAACTCGTTTGTTTCGTAGTGTTTCGGGCAGCTGTGTGCAAAGGTTAACCGTAGTGTTTGAATATGCAGCTCTTCCATAAGTCTTGTTGTTTTGACACACACACACACACACACACACACTTGAGCAGCCTGGTCACCTCTGGATGAATCATGCAGAGGACGATGCCCTGCAGCTAATTCGAGTCATGCTGGTCTCGTCGGTTAACCATCAGCGAGGAGATGGCTCATCGTACAGATCCGCTGCAGGCCCGGCGTTATTATACAGAACATATTAAAACATTACCAGCACCAAGTTGTGGTCAAATATCTACATTGTTGGGGGAACTCCCC
>NW_027262489.1:0-22500 GCF_902827115.2 Pseudochaenichthys georgianus
GTGTGTGTGTGTGTGTGTGTGTCAGAATGTGCTGAAGAGTTTCCACGGTCTGAAAAGCTTCTGAAGATTTCACTCACCAACTGATGTCAGATCTGAGGACGAGGAGACATCTCAGTCCTGCGGGCAGAAACAAGAGCACTTTAAATATATAAATACACACACACACACACACCGCCATCATCAGAGTCACATCAGGAGATATCAGAAGAGAAGGTTTGGTCATTTATGATCGCTTTGATTTCTTTCTGAGCAAAATGCTATTTCCACCAATAAGAGTGATGGGTTTGTAAGGGTGTGTGAGAGTGTGTGGAGTGT
The DNA here is from genome assembly GCF_902827115.2 of Pseudochaenichthys georgianus. Classification (NCBI taxonomy): domain Eukaryota; kingdom Metazoa; phylum Chordata; class Actinopteri; order Perciformes; family Channichthyidae; genus Pseudochaenichthys; species Pseudochaenichthys georgianus. The sequence goes on from NW_027262489.1 coordinate 316, forward strand.
GTAAGGGTGTGTGAGGGTGTGTGAGAGTGTGTGTGAGCGTGTGTGTGTGTGTGTGTGTGTGTGTGTGTGTGTGTGTGTGTGTGTGTGTGTGTGTGTGTGTGTGTGTGTGTGTGTGTGTGTGTGTGTGTGTGTGTGTGTGTGTGAACATCAGCAGGAGAGGACTCTTTAAAGTAGAGACACTACATACTGATATACACCTGAACATCAGCAGGAGAGGACTCTTTAAAGTAGAGACACTACATACTGATATACACCTGAACATCAGCAGGAGAGGACTCTTTAAAGTAGAGACACCCCATACTGATATACACCTGAACATCAGCAGGAGAGGACTCTTTAAAGTAGAGACACTACACTCTGATATACACCTGAACATCAGCAGGAGAGGACTCTTTAAAGTAGAGACACTACATACTGATATACACCTGAACATCAGCAGGAGAGGACTCTTTAAAGTAGAGACACTACACACTGATATACACCTGAACATCAGCAGGAGAGGACTCTTTAAAGTAGAGACACTATGTACTGAGATACACCTGAACATCAGCAGGAGAGGACTCTTTAAAGTAGAGACACTACATGCTGATATACACCTGAACATGAGCAGGAGAGGACTCTTTAAAGTAGAGACACTACATACTGATATACACCTGAACATCAGCAGGAGAGGACTCTTTAAAGTAGAGACACTACATACTGATATACACCTGAACATCAGCAGGAGAGGACTCTTTAAAGTAGAGACACTGCATACTGATATACACCTGAACATCAGCAGGAGAGGACTCTTTAAGGTAGAGACACTACATACTGATATACACCTGAACATCAGCAGGAGAGGACTCTTTAAAGTAGAGACACTACATACTGATATACACCTGAACAACAGCAGGAGAGGACTCTTTAAAGTAGAGACACTACATACTGATATACTCTTGAACATCAGCAGGAGAGGACTCTTTAAAGTAGAGACACTACATACTGATATACACCTGAACATCAGCAGGAGAGGACTCTTTAAAGTAGAGACACTACATACTGATATACACCTGAACATCAGCAGGAGAGGACTCTTTAAAGTAGAGACACTACATACTGATATACACCTGAACATCAGCAGGAGAGGACTCTTTAAAGTAGAGACACTACATACTGATATACACCTGAACATCAGCAGGAGAGGACTCTTTAAAGTAGAGACACTACACTCTGATATACACCTGAACATCAGCAGGAGAGGACTCTTTAAAGTAGAGACACTACATACTGATATACACCTGAACATCAGCAGGAGAGGACTCTTTAAAGTAGAGACACTACACACTGATATACACCTGAACATCAGCAGGAGAGGACTCTTTAAAGTAGAGACACTATGTACTGAGATACACCTGAACATCAGCAGGAGAGGACTCTTTAAAGTAGAGACACTACATGCTGATATACACCTGAACATGAGCAGGAGAGGACTCTTTAAAGTAGAGACACTACATACTGATATACACCTGAACATCAGCAGGAGAGGACTCTTTAAAGTAGAGACACTACATACTGATATACACCTGAACATCAGCAGGAGAGGACTCTTTAAAGTAGAGACACTGCATACTGATATACACCTGAACATCAGCAGGAGAGGACTCTTTAAAGTAGAGACACTACATACTGATATACACCTGAACATCAGCAGGAGAGGACTCTTTAAAGTAGAGACACTACATACTGATATACACCTGAACAACAGCAGGAGAGGACTCTTTAAAGTAGAGACACTACATACTGATATACTCTTGAACATCAGCAGGAGAGGACTCTTTAAAGTAGAGACACTACATACTGATATACACCTGAACATCAGCAGGAGAGGACTCTTTAAAGTAGAGACACTACATACTGATATACACCTGAACATCAGCAGGAGAGGACTCTTTAAAGTAGAGACACTACATACTGATATACACCTGAACATCAGCAGGAGAGGACTCTTTAAAGTAGAGACACTACATACTGATATACACCTGAACATCAGCAGGAGAGGACTCTTTAAAGTAGAGACACTACACTCTGATATACACCTGAACATCAGCAGGAGAGGACTCTTTAAAGTAGAGACACTACATACTGATATACACCTGAACATCAGCAGGAGAGGACTCTTTAAAGTAGAGACACTACACACTGATATACACCTGAACATCAGCAGGAGAGGACTCTTTAAAGTAGAGACACTACGTACTGAGATACACCTGAACATCAGCAGGAGATGACTATTTAAAGTAGAGACACTACATACTGATATACACCTGAACATCAGCAGGAGAGGACTCTTTAAAGTAGAGACACTGCATACTGATATACACCTGAACATCAGCAGGAGAGGACTCTTTAAAGTAGAGACACTACATACTGATATACACCTGAACATCAGCAGGAGAGGACTCTTTAAAGTAGAGACACTACATACTGATATACACCTGAACAACAGCAGGAGAGGACTCTTTAAAGTAGAGACACTACATACTGATATACTCTTGAACATCAGCAGGAGAGGACTCTTTAAAGTAGAGACACTACATACTGATATACACCTGAACATCAGCAGGAGAGGACTCTTTAAAGTAGAGAAACTACATCCTGATATATACCTGAACATCAGCAGGAGAGAACTCTTTAAAGTAGAGACACTACATACTGATATACACCTGCACATCAGCAGGAGAGGACTCTTTAAAGTAGAGACACTACATACTGATATACACCTGAACATCAGCAGGAGAGGACTCTTTAAAGTAGAGACACTACATACTGATATACACCTGAACATCAGCAGGAGAGGACTCTTTAAAGTAGAGACACTACATACTGATATACACCTGAACATCAGCAGGAGAGGACTCTTTAAAGTAGAGACACTACATACTGATATACACCTGAACATCAGCAGGAGAGGACTCTTTAAAGTAGAGACACTACATACTGATATACACCTGAACATCAGCAGGAGAGGACTCTTTAAAGTAGAGACACTACACACTGATATACACCTGAACATCAGCAGGAGAGGACTCTTTAAAGTAGAGACACTACATACTGATATACACCTGAACATCAGCAGGAGAGGACTCTTTAAAGTAGAGACACTACATACTGATATACTCCTGAACATCAGCAGGAGAGGACTCTTTAAAGTAGAGACACTACATACTGATATACTCCTGAACATCAGCAGGAGAGGACTCTTTAAAGTAGAGACACTACATACTGATATACTCCTGAACATCAGCAGGAGAGGACTCTTTAAAGTAGAGACACTACATACTGATATACACCTGAACATCAGCAGGAGAGGACTCTTTAAAGTACAGTCAGTGATGTGTTTTGATTCTGCTGAAGGACAAACGCTGTGCTTTTCAAACTGAAGTGTTACATTTCTCCCATCAGCATCACTTCCTCCTCCCAGCTCACTTTCAAACTCCATCTTTCTCCTTCACTCTGTAACATGACCTCACATCTCCTTCCTCCATCAACCAATCACATGACCCCGTCTCTCCTCCTGTCTCCATACAGTAACGATTTAGAGAACCCGAGACCCCCCAGAGAGGGAGGGCCGATCAATACCTTTTAACGGGAAGAGGCTCCTAGTTCTGGTTATAGATCCCTCTGTCAGACACACACACACACACACACACACACACACACACACACACACACACACACACACACACACACACACACTTTTAAATCTTTAAGTAGGAGTAATTACCACACACACAAAAAAGGACACACAGACACATCTTTGGAATGCCAGAAAATTGCATTCATGCACGAATATTTTGAACTTAGGCTATTTTTATTGTTGTCTCTTTATCACACACACACACACACACACACACACACACACACACACACACACACACACGCTTTTGGCATGAAACAAATGCTCCGACACCTTTTGTACAAAAATACAATGTTGGCGTGGAGTTAGCAGACAGCTGAGCTGAGACGAAGCTAAATACATCTCTTCTGAATACACTTCTTTACTCAAACATCCACATCTGTTAAATCTCACTCTGTCTCTACTTGCTGTCTTAAAGCAGAAGCTAAAACCTTTACTTGTCTTCCTTTTCATCTTTTCTCTGCGCCACGGCTCATTATTTTTACAGAGTTGTGCAAATCTGTGAGTTTAATCACGGTGCTTTGTATTGAGCCTTTTGTCCTGAAATAGATGTTTGTGAGTGACTTTTGGTGAATGTCTGCAGAGTGGAAAACAGTACAAATGGGAAGCAAGCAGAGGCTGAATATAAAAGAATACGTGAGACAGATCTGCATCAATCAGATCTGAGGAGATCATGCCGTCCAAGGAGAGACAACGGGGAGGAAGACATGATACTGAGAAGCTAACAAATGCTAACTGAAATATGTGCTGCCTCAATGCAAGATAAATCTGATATGATGGAATCAGAAATCTAAGAGAATTATTATATTCCATATCCCAATATTGATGTTGAAGCCGTATAATGCCCCTCCCTAGAAACATTGAGATATTAAAGGCTAAAAAATAAATGGCAAGAAGAGATGAAAGAATGAAGCTAACGAATGCTAACTGTAACATTTGCTGACTTATAAAAGCAAACAGCCTGCAGAAAACCTTCTTTCCTTTTAGATGTCTTCGTTACTTTTAGGTTTGTGTCTTTGCACGGCACTATGGGTATATAGTTAACAAAGACAAAGCAACTTAAGAACTCAAAACAGCCACAACAACATAAAGTTGGAAGCTAACAGATACTAGCTCTGTAACTATAAATGCAAACCGCCTGCACAAAAAGGAAACTATCACGGGCCGTTTCTCAATCTCGAGGATACTGGCTTCCAAGCCAATATTTCAAGGATGCTACGTCATCGAGTGACGCAGAAGGACTGTTCCAATCTCCAGCATACTTGGAATTCCACCGAGGCCGCGTCCTTGGTTTGGGGGAAATTTAGAGGCTGCACATGGGTAATAATAATAATAATAGCTGGGATTTCTATAGCGCCTTTCAAGGGACCCAAGGTCGCTTTACAGGAATAGGGCAAGCACAAACAAAACAAAACAAAGGTCAGACAGACAAAACAACAGATGGATTTAAGGGCCGAAAGCCTTGATGAAAAGGTGGGACTTGAGGGTCCTTTGAAGGCGTCCAGTGTGGGGATGTTGCGAATCTCCGCAGGGAGAGCGTTCCAGAGGGTGGGGGCTGCCACGCTGAAGGCTCTGTCCCCGAAGGTTCTCAGTTTGGTGCGGGGGGTGGTGAGCAGGCCAGAGTCTGAGGGGTGGGGCATGCGGGTGGAGGATGTCCGATAGGTACTGGGGGGCAAGGGCATGGAGGGACTTGTAGGTCAGGAGGAGGACTTCGCGTCCTTAAAATCCCCACAATGCTTTGCGCACGGATTTCAAAAACCCTTGCGGAGAATGGCTGAACCGACGCAGCACACATTGAAATGTAAGTATGTCGTGGCGTAGAACACGTGTTGGTAAATATGTGACTTTGTTACATTTGTTATCACCAAAAATGTGTTCCTGAAAGAAAAGCAAGTTCATAATTAGATGGATATCGTGAGGTATTTATTTTCGGTACAGTTTATGTTGAAACCGTTAAGAGAGAGTGGCACACTTGTTAGCCTGTTCCATTCTTCTTCGTTTTCCGAAGCCGTGGCTTGGAAGCATACTTGCTTCGTTTCTGAAGGAAGTGACTTGGAAGTACGCGACTACCAAGCCAGCATCCTCAAGATTGAGAAACGGCCACAGACTTGCTGCGTCTTCTTTCTTTTCCTTTTGAGGTCTTTGTCTCCACAGAGATTTATATTAAACAAAGACAAATCAACTTCCTTTTCGGCGGGAAAACAGACCGTCTCCGACCTTCAGGCCTCTCAGGAATCGATCTTCAGTCCATAAGTTTGTACCGATTGAGCAAACAGAGAAGAAGTGACCTGAGGGCTTTCCTGCTGTTTGAGAGCGCTCTGATTGTTATGACTCACCGATCCACACATGCACACGAACAAACACTTCGAGCTTGTATTTGAAAAAACAAAACATCATCTGCTCGCTCTCATCTGTGCATTACGGGAATCTGAATCTGTGCAACCTGCAGATCAAACAAACACACACCGAGTTATATCCCATCTCTGCCATAATCCCCGTTAAGAGAGCATGAAAGGAAGCGCCCTGCCTGAGCTGTGAGGATGAAGAGGATGGTGAGGAATATATGATGAAGAAAGAAGGAGAGAAATGCATCTGAGAGACAAACAGGGGGGGTGACAAAAACATTATTCCATATTCACCTGATTATCAATCTGAACCAGGGTGCTTCCACATCGCCTAACTTTGTGAAACAACTTCCGTTAGAAGAACTGCCATTACTTTGCTCAACGACACCAGCTTCATCCATCCGTACCAAATAGACCAGGGCTATTCAATTAGCTTGGAATGGGGCCGGTTGATGAAAATGATCCAAAGCAAGGGGCCGGGAAAAAGATGGCTTGAAATACGAGCAATCATATTGAGAGCTTCAGATACAGTAAATACTACAACAGCATAGTGGAGTGCATATATTGTGTTAAATCAAACAACATAGCCCCAAGGCCTTTAGAGATCTAAATGGCACAGAACTCAGTACATGTGATGCTAATTTAACCATCAACACCATTTAATTTGATTTAAATTAGGTGAAATTATCTAATAATTCACACAACATAGCAATTTAGGGCCCACACACAAACAGTGCATATTATGGTATAATAACAATAAAGACATGTGAGCCATACCACACCAATTGCTTAATTAAAAGCAAAACAAATTATCAAAAGACATGTATTAATTACCAAACCACAACACACAGCCTTTTAAAGCTCAAACCTTATTTAATTAACATACCTGAGTGATAACTGACATACAGTGGTGACGTGAAGTCATGTGACCGTGCTGTAGTTCCTTTATAGCCCAACATTAGCCTCCTTTAGCTTAGCGGTGGTGACGTGAAGTCATGTGACCGTGCTGTAGTTCCTTTATAGCCCAACATTAGCCTCCTTTAGCTTAGCGGTGGTGACGTGAAGTCATGTGACCGTGCTGTAGTTCCTCTATAGCCCAACATTAGCCTCCTTTAGCTTAGCGGTGGTGACGTGAAGTCATGTGACCGTGCTGTAGTTCCTTTATAGCCCAACATTAGCCTCCTTTAGCTTAGCGGTGGTGACGTGAAGTCATGTGACCGTGCTGTAGTTCCTTTATAGCCCAACATTAGCCTCCTTTAGCTTAGTGGTGGTGACGTGAAGTCATGTGACCGCGCTGTAGTTCCTTTATAGCCCAACATTAGCCTCCTTTAGCTTAGCATGGTGACATGAAGTCATGTCACCGTGCTGTAGCTCCTTTATAGCCCAACATTAGCCGCCTTTAGCTTAGCGGTGGTGACGTGAAGTCATGTGACCGTGCTTTAGTTCCTTTATAGCCCAACATTAGCCCCCTTTAGCTTAGCGGTGGTGACGTGAAGTCATGTGAAGTCATTGACCTTTCCAAAGCGTTTGACACCATTGATCATCGCATCTTAAAGCAGAGGCTACTCAGTATTGGCATATCCAGCCTTGCAGTGGGTGGTTTGTGAACTACTTCTCTGAAAGGTCCCAATGTGTTCATTTTGATGGACTGTCTTCTGAGTGGTTAAACATTTCTAATGGTGTACCACAAGGTTCTGTGTTAGGACCACTTTTATTCTCCATATACATCAACAGCGTAGGTGAAAATGTGGATGAAGCTACTTTACATTTCTATGCGGATGATACTGTGATGTTCTGTGCAGGTCCCTCCATTAAAGAGGCTGTTGTTAAATTACAGGCTGTTTTTAACACTATTCAGACTCAGCTCTCTGAACTAAAGCTTCTTTTAAATGTGGATAAAACCAAGGTAATGCTCTTTTCTAAAGCTAAAAAGACAACAGAGCCTGTTTTAGATATTGTAACTACGCAAAACACAAAACTTGAAGTTGTTGCCTGTTACAAATACCTTGGTATCTGGCTTGATGATTGTCTCTCTTTTAAACTTCATGTCAATAACCTGCTTAAAAAACTGAGAGTTAGGCTAGGGTTCTTTTTCAGAAACAAGCCCTGCTTCTCGCTTGAGGCCAGGAAAAGGCTCTGTGACCTTTTGACCTGTGCTGGACTCTGGTGATTTGATGTATATGAATGCACCTGCCAATTACCTGAGCAAATTGGATGCTGCGTATCACAGCGCTCTGAGATTTGTCACAAATTGTAAAGCGCTGACTCATCACTGTACACTGTATACCAAGGCAGGTTTACCATCACTCTCTGTACGGAGGCTCAGTCACTGGTACACTTTTATTTATAAAGCTATGTTGGGCAAACTCCCGTATTACATCTGTTCTCTGGTAAAGCAGAAAGTTGCGGGCAGCTATTGTCTGAGATCGCAGGATGTGGTCTAGTTAGATGTGCCAAGAGTGAGGACTGTCTTAGGTAAGACGGCTTTTATGTGCGCAGCTCCACTTGCTTGGAACAGCCTACAGTCCAAATTAAAATTGAGCAATTTAATTTCTCTGAATGTTTTGAAGGCACGTCTGCACGAGATGCTTTCTGACACTATGGGTGTTTGTAAGTGTTGGTGAATATGTAAATATGATGTCCTCTATTGTTTGTTTTTATGTTGTTTTTATGTTTCATGTGGAACTAAATTGATGCAGGTCTCCCTGTAAAAGAGATCCATGATCTCAAGGGACCTATCTGTCTAAATAAAGGTTTGAAATGAAAATGTGACCGTGCTGTAGTTCCTTTATAGCTCAACATTAGCCTCCTTTAGCTTAGCGGTGGTGATGTGAAGTCATGTGACCGTGCTGTAGTTCCTTTATAGCTCAACATTAGCCTCCTTTAGCTTAGCGGTGGTGACGTGAAGTCATGTGACCGTGCTGGAGTTCTGTTATAGCCCAACATTAGCCACCTTTAGCTTAGCGGTGGTGATGTGAAGTCATGTGACCGTGCTGTAGTTCCTTTATAGCCCAACATTAGCCACCTTTAGCTTAGCGGTGGTGACGTGAAGTCATGTGACCGTGCTGTAGTTCCTTGATAGCCCAACATTAGCCACCTTTAGCTTAGCGGTGGTGACGTGAAGTCATGTGACCGTGCTGGAGTTCCGTTATAGCCCAACATTAGCCACCTTTAGCTTAGCGGTGGTGACGTGAAGTCATGTGTCCGTGCTGTAGTTCCTTTATAGCTCAACATTAGCCTCCTTTAGCTTAGCGGTGGTGATGTGAAGTCATGTGACCGTGCTGTAGTTCCTTTATAGCTCAACATTAGCCTCCTTTAGCTTAGCGGTGGTGACGTGAAGTCATGTGACCGTGCTGGAGTTCTGTTATAGCCCAACATTAGCCACCTTTAGCTTAGCGGTGGTGATGTGAAGTCATGTGACCGTGCTGTAGTTCCTTTATAGCCCAACATTAGCCACCTTTAGCTTAGCGGTGGTGACGTGAAGTCATGTGACCGTGCTGTAGTTCCTTGATAGCCCAACATTAGCCACCTTTAGCTTAGCGGTGGTGACGTGAAGTCATGTGACCGTGCTGGAGTTCCGTTATAGCCCAACATTAGCCACCTTTAGCTTAGCGGTGGTGACGTGAAGTCATGTGTCCGTGCTGTAGTTCCTTTATAGCCCAACATTAGCCTCCTTTAGCTTAGCGGTGGTGACGTGAAGTCATGTGACCGTGCGGTAGTTCCTTTATAGCCCAACATTAGCCGCCTTTAGCTTAGCGGTGGTGACATGAAGTCATGTGACCGTGCTGTAGTTCCTTTATAGCCCAACATTAGCCTCCTTTAGCTTAGCGGTGGTGACGTGAAGTCATGTGACCGTGTTGTAGTTCCTTTATAGCCCAACATTAGCCACATTTAGCTTAGCGGTGGTGACGTCATGAACCTGTCTTATTGTTTTAAGGATCTTGTCCTACCACCAAAGCTTCAGTCGTTTACCATGTTTTGAGTATTTTCTCATAAACTGGCTCGTTTATCATGATTGTCTTTCTACCCTAAAACACTGCAGGGAGCTGGAAACACACTGAGTTTCCTCAACGAGCTTCACTGCCAACATCAGTGAGTAATGGACACAGATTTTACAACGAAATAACTGTATTAGGAAACAATGACATCAACAGAGTAATCGCCTGCAGTCAAAACTCCTTTAATTAAGTAACTTCAGAAATAAATAATTCAACAGTGTGAATACAAGCTCAGCACTTCTCTTGAATTATGAAGCATTAATCATGAAGCTGTAACATATATAACGGAGACTGTAAACCTGCTTCACTTCATGATCTGCATTTAATTCACTAATGCTGAGGCTGTGGATGTATTAAGCTGTTTACATTATTATGCTCATAAATGTCCATTAATCTGTTTAATTTTCATGACGTAACAATCCAAATGTTCTTCTTCATCTTCTTTTTGTTTTTTCAAACCCAAATCGGAGAACTGACTGCAGGTGTATTATTATTTTATTATTATTATTATTAAGCTAGCAAACCCAACACACTCTTCCTCCATAAGCGTCCAGGAGCGACGTTTGGTCAGTGTCCGTGGCGTGCAGTTGTGACGCTCCTAGGCTCCTTCAGCTTCATAAAGGAACGCAAATAGCTTTCAACTGATTGCAATGTATTCCCATCTGCGGCGGGATTTGACGCTCATGGAAGCACGGCATTCGTTTGTGTCGGCTGCCCTTAAAGGCAATGTGAGCGTCCATTCCCATTGGATAGCAGAGAATTGTACACCCGGAAGTAAGTATTCCTCTTACTGTCGATTGATTTTACAGTGATATCTGCACTACTCATCGACTAAAACACACCAGATTATCCTTGTTAATTACACAACATTGATTGGTTTAAATTGTGTGCAATGCTTTTGTATTTTTCCCCTTCGATTCGGAGAAACAAATATTTTTTCGGAGTAAAGGATGGCAGAAGACACTACACTACCCAGAATCCCCAGCTATCGTTTGGACTACACCATGTGCTCTGTTTGACAAACCCCGTGATAGTCCTCAAGCTCTGTGATTGGATAGTGTGCTCCGAGGGTTACGCCGAGCCTCGAACAGCACTTGAAATGGGATGGAACCACGGCAGACTGTCCAAACTGGATTTGAACGGGTCCACTGCGTCCCCCCTCCCCCACCCCGTCCCCAGAACTACACATGCTGGCTATTCTGTTTCGCAACATGCTCTCTATCTATGGCACGTCTCTACTGGGAGCTGTAGTTTTAAAAGACGTTTTCGTATTTCCCATAATAAGAAGTTGCCAGTATTAAACTGTGTACATCCCTGGAGGTTTAGGGGACAGGAAACACTCACATTTAAAACATATAATTAATAAATGGGTGAAAATTGCTTGTGCCCATTATGGGCAGTATTAATATATATACCCACATGCCAGCTAAGGTCAGAAGAGCTTTATTTAACAGCTGGTCTTATGTGTGTGACCCCTCCTGTTCATTGATGAGCCTGAAACATGCACTTGTCAAGGTTCAGAGGCACATTTAGCAAATATGGCAGGAGCCATCGATCAGCTTAAGATAAGATATACTTTATTGATCCCAAGTTGGAACATTTGCGTTACAGAAGCATGTGTATAGTTGTAAATATGCAGTGGTGTTTATTTGTAAATCATTTAGTATAATCACACAAATTCTGTGTTTTATATTCAACAATTCTGTGTTCTTTATTTATTGATTGTTCAATACCTGACAAGGCCGGAGATGAAATATCTGCATACATCTTATAAGAGTATAATACATTATGTATAATATCAGTTAAAATAAGTGCTTCAACATAGTTAACATTGCTGGAGGTATGCACACATATTGATAGATGTCTTGTAATGCACTATTGAGTTACCTGCCACCCAAGTTTTTCATTCAGTGCAGAACTACACCACAGTTGTGTAGGCCTATAAGATATGTCAATAAACCTTAGAACATCTTGAAATCTTGAAAGGGATGTGCAAAATAGTCATTATATACAGTCTTTAATTAACTATTAGTAGAGAATAACGAGTAATGAATATACTTTATAGGGATCGTATTAATATCTAATAATAAAAATAATGAAATTCAATAACATGCTTTAACCACTAGGTGTCCCTTTATATCAGCTGTGCACATTTATGGTGTATATACAGCCTATCTACCAATTGGATCAAATATAAAAGTCAGCCGAATTAGTGTTGATACTGCAAGGAGACGTATTGTGTGAAAAGAAATGTAAGATGTTGTTCAATGGCTGATATATTTATGATCCACGTCACGTTTTCAGTTCCTCATGTTTGTCTAGAAGTCTTCTCGTCAGGGCTCTATAAATAGAGAACTACGGCAGATATGTAATATGTAATGCAGCCGAACCGTGTATTACAATGCCGTTATGTGATGACTTTCAAAGAGAAAAGCAAGCACACTCTGAATAAAGTATTTTTTATTTTTTTTTAAATGTTTCCGGTATTTGTTAATGACGATGTGCTGTGAGATGTGAGACTGGAATTGCACAGGGGAAAATAACGTAGGCTATCTTTAGATGCGGATTTTGTTAAACTAATATGTTTGCGATGTGGACCAACACTATACATTGACGGGGAAGGGGGTAGCAATAAAGATAACACCATTAAACAGTTACACAACATAACAGAAATAATATCGATAGCAGCGTCCCTAGCAACCACCTTGGTAACAATGAAAACGTTCTATGGACGCAATTTCCTGAAGTAATCTTCGTAATAACTAGCAAACTAAAGATCATGTACATCCACTGCACACATAATCTGAAATAACAACTCATACTTCGCGCATCAAATGACATCAAAACGCATTTTAATGGCCAAACTAACTTTAAAATAGGCATTTTCCACCGAGAATAAAACGAAGTTTGGCCATGTTTTTTTTTCTGCAGGAAGAAATTTGAAGATCATGTGACATAGACGCCAGCCATTGGAATGAATGGTGAAAAAAAACGGGGTTTGTCAAACAGAGCACATGGTGTAGTCCAAACGATAGCTGGGGATTCTGGGTAGTGTAGTGTCTTCTGCCATCCTTTACTCCGAAAAAATATTTGTTTCTCCGAATCGAAGGGGAAAAATACAAAAGCATTGCACACAATTTAAACCAATCAATGTTGTGTAATTAACAAGGATAATCTGGTGTTTTTTACTCGATGAGTAGTGCAGATATCACTGTAAAATCAATCGACAGTAACGGCCCGTCCACACTACAGCGTCGACAACGTCGACAGCTTCAATCTACCCATTCACTTTGAATGCGGTGACGTCACGTTGCCTCGCTTTTTCGCCGAACTGAATTGTGGGTAGCATAGCGGTCCGAGTAGCCAGCGCCAGCCAATCAAATCCCGTTTCGGAAAATCTGACAGCTCAAGCCGTAGCCAATCAAACCGCGTCTAAACTGGGAGAGATATCCCGCCGTTCATTTCTATATTTCAAAAAAAGTTGGAGGAGAAACTAACTATCGCCGTAGCAAATCACCCGGTTTTGTATGACCAGCCCCTCTTCACCTACCGGGATACAAACCGGAGGAACCAGCATGGAGGGAGGTGGCAGAGACAGTGGGGGAAACTGGTAGGTTTTCGCCTGTTTGGGGAGTTTATATATATATATATATATATATATATTGCTCCCATAAAATCCCCGGGGGTTTTTGCTTTGTATTTTGGGGGCGGGAGATTCATGTGATTGGTTGTTGGTCGCGTTGCTTGAATAAAATCCCCAAGCTCCAGACACGCCCAGCTCCAAGCTTTTTTTTAAGCTGTAGTGTGGACGCTCCGTAAGAGGAGTACTTACTTCTGGGTGTACAATTCTCCGTTATCCAATGAGAATGGACGCTCACATTGCCTTTAAGGGCAGCCGACACAAACGAATGCCGTGCTTCCATGAGCGTCAAATCCCGACGCAGATGGGAATACATTGCAATCAGTTGAAAGCTATTTGCGTCCCTTTATGACGCTGAAGGAGCCTAGGAGCGTCACAACTGCACGCCACGGACACTGACCAAACGTCGCTCCTGGACGCTTAGGGAGTGAGAGTGTGTTGCAGTTAGATAAATAGCGAGCGTTAGCTAGTTTGTGAAGTAGATGGATAAATAGATAGATGTTCCTATTTGACCTTTCTTGTACTAGATGATGATTCATGCATACTAGAACATGTGTGATTTGATGAAAGCGTCAGTCTTTAAATCCAGAGCCATTAAGCTGCGACTCTGCAGGCATTCCCAAAATAGCTCCAGCTCCGTTAAATATTTCAGTTACTCAGATGGTAGCATGAGGAGGAAGAGGAGGAGGGGATGAAACATCAAAATAACCCCCCAACAAAAACACCATCATCATCGCCATCAGCGTTCCTTCATCTCGGCTCCAGTTTGGAACAATTCTGCAATCATTTGACTGGATGCTGCTAAAGGCTGGAGACGGAGAGAACGTCAGCTGCTTTTTAAAGCCAAACGGTGAAGTTGCCATGTTTTTTTAAACACAAACAAACCCCTTAAAAATCTAAATTGCACATACTAAAGCTCATTCAGTTCCCAACCACACTCACATCTAATTCAGGACTTCCTGCTGCTGGATTTAACAGCCGGAGTGAGACGTAAACGGGGTTTGGATGTAATAACACGTCTGGCAGCCATCTTTAGCATGTAGCATGTAGCATATTAACCTGTGTTTGTTAGATCTGCAGCAGACTGCCTTTAAAGTAGAGACACTACATACTGATATACACCTGAACATCAGCAGGAGAGGACTCTTTAAAGTAGAGACACTACATACTGATATACACCTGAACATCAGCAGGAGAGGACTCTTTAAAGTAGAGACACCACATACTGATATACACCTGAACATCAGCAGGAGAGGACTCTTTAAAGTAGAGACACCACATACTGATATACACCTGAACATCAGCAGGAGAGGACTCTTTAAAGTAGAGACACCACATACTGATATACACCTGAACATCAGCAGGAGAGGACTCTTTAAAGTAGAGACACCACATACTGATATACACCTGAACATCAGCAGGAGAGGACTCTTTAAAGTAGAGACACCACATACTGATATACACCTGAACATCAGCAGGAGAGGACTCTTTAAAGTAGAGACACTACACACTGATATACACCTGAACATCAGCAGGAGAGGACTCTTTAAAGTAGAGACACCACATACTGATATACACCTGAACATCAGCAGGAGAGGACTCTTTAAAGTAGAGACACCACATACTGATATACACCTGAACATCAGCAGGAGAGGACTCTTTAAAGTAGAGACACCACATACTGATATACACCTGAACATCAGCAGGAGAGGACTCTTTAAAGTAGAGACACCACATACTGATATACACCTGAACATCAGCAGGAGAGGACTCTTTAAAGTAGAGACACCACATACTGATATACACCTGAACATCAGCAGGAGAGGACTCTTTAAAGTAGAGACACTACATACTGATATACACCTGAACATCAGCAGGAGAGGACTCTTTAAAGTAGAGACACTACATACTGATATACACCTGAACATCAGCAGGAGAGGACTCTTTAAAGTAGAGACACCACATACTGATATACACCTGAACATCAGCAGGAGAGGACTCTTTAAAGTAGAGACACCACATACTGATATACACCTGAACATCAGCAGGAGAGGACTCTTTAAAGTAGAGACACCACATACTGATATACACCTGAACATCAGCAGGAGAGGACTCTTTAAAGTAGAGACACCACATACTGATATACACCTGAACATCAGCAGGAGAGGACTCTTTAAAGTAGAGACACTACATACTGATATACACCTGAACATCAGAAGGAGAGGACTCTTTAAAGTAGAGACACTACATACTGATATACACCTGAACAGCAGCAGGAGAGGACTCTTTAAAGTAGAGACACTACATACTGATATACACCTGAACATCAGCAGGAGAGGACTCTTTAAAGTAGAGACACCACATACTGATATACACCTGAACATCAGCAGGAGAGGACTCTTTAAAGTAGAGACACCACATACTGATATACACCTGAACATCAGCAGGAGAGGACTCTTTAAAGTAGAGACACCACATACTGATATACACCTGAACATCAGCAGGAGAGGACTCTTTAAAGTAGAGACACTACACACTGATATACACCTGAACATCAGCAGGAGAGGACTCTTTAAAGTAGAGACACCACATACTGATATACACCTGAACATCAGCAGGAGAGGACTCTTTAAAGTAGAGACACCACATACTGATATACACCTGAACATCAGCAGGAGAGGACTCTTTAAAGTAGAGACACCACATACTGATATACACCTGAACATCAGCAGGAGAGGACTCTTTAAAGTAGAGACACCACATACTGATATACACCTGAACATCAGCAGGAGAGGACTCTTTAAAGTAGAGACACCACATACTGATATACACCTGAACATCAGCAGGAGAGGACTCTTTAAAGTAGAGACACTACATACTGATATACACCTGAACATCAGCAGGAGAGGACTCTTTAAAGTAGAGACACTACATACTGATATACACCTGAACATCAGCAGGAGAGGACTCTTTAAAGTAGAGACACCACATACTGATATACACCTGAACATCAGCAGGAGAGGACTCTTTAAAGTAGAGACACCACATACTGATATACACCTGAACATCAGCAGGAGAGGACTCTTTAAAGTAGAGACACCACATACTGATATACACCTGAACATCAGCAGGAGAGGACTCTTTAAAGTAGAGACACCACATACTGATATACACCTGAACATCAGCAGGAGAGGACTCTTTAAAGTAGAGACACTACATACTGATATACACCTGAACATCAGAAGGAGAGGACTCTTTAAAGTAGAGACACTACATACTGATATACACCTGAACAGCAGCAGGAGAGGACTCTTTAAAGTAGAGACACTACATACTGATATACACCTGAACAGCAGCAGGAGAGGACTCTTTAAAGTAGAGACACTACATACTGATATACACCTGAACATCAGCAGGAGAGGACTTTTTAAAGTAGAGACACTACATGCTGATATACACCTGAACATCAGCAGGAGAGGACTCTTTAAAGTAGAGACACTACATACTGATATACACCTGAACATCAGCAGGAGAGGACTCTTTAAAGTAGAGACACTACATACTGATATACACCTGAACATCAGCAGGAGAGGACTCTTTAAAGTAGAGACAGTACATACTGATATACACCTGAACATCAGCAGGAGAGGACTCTTTAAAGTGGAGACACTACATACTGATATACACCTGAACATCAGCAGGAGAGGACTCTTTAAAGTAGAGACACTACATACTGATATACACCTGAACATCAGCAGGAGAGGACTCTTTAAAGTAGAGACACTACACACTGATATACACCTGAACATCAGCAGGAGAGGACTCTTTAAAGTAGAGACACTACATGCTGATATACACCTGAACATCAGCAGGAGAGGACTCTTTAAAGTAGAGACACTACATACTGATATACACCTGAACATCAGCAGGAGAGGACTCTTTAAAGTAGAGACACTACATACTGATATACACCTGAACATCAGCAGGAGAGGACTCTTTAAAGTAGAGACAGTACATACTGATATACACCTGAACATCAGCAGGAGAGGACTCTTTAAAGTGGAGACACTACATACTGATATACACCTGAACATCAGCAGGAGAGGACTCTTTAAAGTAGAGACACTACATACTGATATACACCTGAACATCAGCAGGAGAGGACTCTTTAAAGTAGAGACAGTACTGATATACACCTGAACATCAGCAGGAGAGGACTCTTTAAAGTAGAGACAGTACTGATATACACCTGAACATTAGCAGGAGAGGACTCTTTAAAGTAGACACACTACATACTGATATACACCTGAACATCAGCAGGAGAGGACTCTTTAAAGTAGAGACATACTGATATACACCTGAACATCAGCAGGAGAGGACTCTTTAAAGTAGAGACATACTGATATACACCTGAACATCAGCAGGAGAGGACTCTTTAAAGTAGAGACATACTGATATACACCTGAACATCAGCAGGAGAGGACTCTTTAAAGTAGAGACACTACATACTGATATACACCTGAACATCAGCAGGAGAGGACTCTTTAAAGTAGAGACATACTGATATACACCTGAACATCAGCAGGAGAGGACTCTTTAAAGTAGAGACATACTGATATACACCTGAACATCAGCAGGAGAGGACTCTTTAAAGTAGAGACATACTGATATACACCTGAACATCAGCAGGAGAGGACTCTTTAAAGTAGAGACACTACATACTGATATACACCTGAACATCAGCAGGAGAGGACTCTTTAAAGTAGAGACATACTGATATACACCTGAACATCAGCAGGAGAGGACTCTTTAAAGTAGAGACATACTGATATACATACACACAGTTAGTATTGATCTCTTCTTGGAAGTGATGCAGTGCTCGGTCTATATCTCAGACATGTATGAGCGTCCATCTCTCCCTCCATTACTGAGCAGAGCCCATTATAAAGTGAGAGAAGATGTGCAGTGTGACAGTGGTCAACAACAACAGGAAGTACAAATGGATAATAAATAGGTAAATAATAACTAAAACAATACAACGAACAAACTACATATTGGTGATATTGAACCCACATTACCCACAATGCAACTGGACCACCCAAATTCTGGTCAAGTGTGTGAGTGAGTGAGTGAGTGAGTGAGTGAGTGAGTGAGTGAGTGAGTGAGTGAGTGAGTGAGTGAGTGTGTGTGGTGTGTGTGTGGTGTGTGTGTGTGTGTGTGTGTGTGTGTGTGTGTGTGTGTGTGTGTGTGTGATAAAGAGATGTATAAGTACAGACCATTTTCCATTACAATAACTAGTTAAAAAACGGTATTACTGATTACATTTTTTTAAGGTAATTCGAATACCCTGGGTTGCGTTCCGATAATCCAAAAATCAGATCCTAAATCCTAACCCTATCGTCTATTCCTTGACCTCTGAGTGAAAGGTCACGGGGTTAAGGGATAGTGGATAGGAGAATCCAAAAGGACTTAGGAGAAGAGGCTGCGGTACTTTAGAGAATCGACTGCACCTCACTATCCGACGTGTTTCTGATGCGCCAGCGGACGTCCTGAATGTGCGTCTGCTGCTGTGGGGAAACCATGGAAACTACAATTTTCTATACAGCGGACTACAAACACGGATGTTCATTACATTACATTACATTTAGCTGACGCTTTTATCCAAAGCGAGTACATTCGACCAGGAAGACACAACCTTGAAGAAAACAGAATCATATAAGAACATCAGGTTTCATAGAGCCAATCGTTTCAAGTGCTACTCAACTGGCTAAGCCAGTCCTTTATTAGTATATAAGTGCTCTGTTAGCAGTTCTTTGTTAGTCATTCTATCGCTCGAAGTGGAGTCGAAAGAGATGAGTTTTCAGTCTGCGCCGGAAGGTGTGTGAGCTTTCTGCTGTCCAATAAGAACGAGGGACTCATCTGGAGACTCTGCACCGTGCTCTGATGCTGCTGCTTTGCTTTATGAACGTGGACAACAGAGAAACATATTCTTCAGGACCAAAGTTGGAATTGAAATAAAAAAGGAAAGTGAAACTTCTGCTCGTCCCCCTCTCCCTCCGGTCCACATTAATACCAATGATCCCAAAGATTGTATGAACTATGAAAAGATCTTAAAATCTATACAGATGTATTTATTATAAACGTTAGTCCTTAACATCTATCTCTGTGTATATCACCATTCAGACATCTTTTAAAAGTTGAACAAACCCCACACAGCTCAGTGAAGACTGAAATGTTGACTTTATTTGATCATTTCAGTAAAAACTAACGTTCATATTTCTCTCTTTATTATAATACTGATGAACGTTCAGAACAAAGCACTTTGGCAACTTACCACCTATGTTTTAAAAAGCTTAATAAGCACCGTAACTTTCATGATATCATTTCTCCGTCATAATCGGTTGTTTCCGTGAACGGCCGACTGTTGTGTGACGGCAAATGCTGCGGCTGCAATGCATTGTGGGTCAGCATTTTCGCTTCTCCTGTCGGTGAGGGAGGTCCAGTGGTTCCTAAGCTAAAGGAGGCTATAAAGGAAGTTTGAAACCTCCTTTCCTTTCACCTAGAGGATTGGAACGGCACTTATCATGGCTGCCACTGAGGGACCTCCGGGTCCTTTCACTCCGTCAGGAAGGTTCCTGAGCTAAATGGACTATTCGACTGCAGCCCTTGTCTTTGTATCCTGATTACTTAATCTCCTTACTCCCCAGCCTGCCTCCTTGTCACCAGATCATTCATCTTTCTCCCACAATCCTTCACTCTAATACCTGTCATGAGAGACCCCCCCCCTGCAGGATCCAGGCAGTGCATTAGCTGATTAAACAGAGAGATGAAGCTCCTCCTCCTCCTCCTTTCATCTTCTTCCCCCTCCCCCTCCTCCTTCATGTCTCTCCAATATGTCGACTACATTTCACTGGAAAGCATTTTCTCTTTCTCCTCATTTCCAAAGTATTTTATTCTTCCCTGCATTCCGCCTTTGTTTGGTTTCAAACACTACGGTGGCCTGAAAACACACTGCAGCTTCAGGGAGGATGCAGATATAAAAACCCAAATGTTCCACATAAAGAAACATCTCCAGCAGCTTGAGGAGACATGGCAGCGTTTACTAAAAGCTGCAGAAACCACACGCTGAAGAAGCTCAAAACACAACGGAGACCAGGGGACACTAAAGAGTGACGCACACAGCTGGGAGACCAGGGGACACTAAAGAGTGACGCACACAGCTGGAGACCAGGGGACACTGAAGAGTGACGCACACAGCTGGGAGACCAGGGGACACTAAAGAGTGACACACACAGCTGGAGACCAGGGGACACTAAAGAGTGACACACACAGCTGGAGACCAGGGGACACTAAAGAGTGACGCACACAGCTGAAGACCAGGGGACACTAAAGAGTGACGCACACAGCTGGAGACCAGGGGACACTAAAGAGTGAGGCACACAGCTGGGAGACCAGGGGACACTAAAGAGTGACACACACAGCTGGAGACCAGGGGACACTAAAGAGTGACGCACACAGCTGGAGACCAGGGGACACTAAAGAGTGACGCACACAGCTGGGAGACCAGGGGACACTAAAGAGTGACGCACACAGCTGGGAGACCAGGGGACACTAAAGAGTGGCGCACACAGCTGGAGACCAGGGGACACTAAAGAGTGACGCACACAGCTGGAGACCAGGGGACAGTAAAGAGTGACGCACACAGCTGGGAGACCAGGGGACACTAAAGAGTGACACACACAGCTGGAGACCAGGGGACACTGAAGAGTGACGCACACAGCTGGGAGACCAGGGGACACTAAAGAGTGACACACACAGCTGGAGACCAGGGGACACTAAAGAGTGACGCACACAGCTGGAGACCAGGGGACACTAAAGAGTGACGCACACAGCTGGAGACCAGGGGACACTAAAGAGTGACGCACACAGCTGGAGACCAGGGGACACTAAAGAGTGAGGCACACAGCTGGGAGACCAGGGGACACTAAAGAGTGACACACACAGCTGGAGACCAGGGGACACTAAAGAGTGACGCACACAGCTGGAGACCAGGGGACACTAAAGAGTGACGCACACAGCTGGAGACCAGGGGACAGTAAAGAGTGACGCACACAGCTGGGAGACCAGGGGACACTAAAGAGTGACACACACAGCTGGAGACCAGGGGACACTGAAGAGTGACGCACACAGCTGGGAGACCAGGGGACACTAAAGAGTGACACACACAGCTGGAGACCAGGGGACACTAAAGAGTGACGCACACAGCTGGAGACCAGGGGACACTAAAGAGTGACGCACACAGCTGGAGACCAGGGGACACTAAAGAGTGACGCACACAGCTGGAGACCAGGGGACACTAAAGAGTGAGGCACACAGCTGGGAGACCAGGGGACACTAAAGAGTGACACACACAGCTGGAGACCAGGGGACACTAAAGAGTGACGCACACAGCTGGAGACCAGGGGACACTAAAGAGTGACGCACACAGCTGGGAGACCAGGGGACACTAAAGAGTGACGCACA
>NW_027262489.1:27500-29022 GCF_902827115.2 Pseudochaenichthys georgianus
TCATTGGTTTATAAATCATTTGTAACTCAGACATGTTTTTGTTTATCAATTTGACACTGATTAAAGGTCATCCTCTTCTCCATGTCTCTTCTTCGTGTCTCCTCTACATCAACATGTGTCCCCTCTTCTTCATGTCTCTTCTACATCAACATGTGTCCCCTCTTCTCCATGTCTCTTCTACATCAACATGTGTCCCCTCTTCTCCATGTCTCTTCTACATCAACATGTGTCCCCTCTTCTCCATGTCTCTTCTACATCAACATGTGTCCCCTCTTCTTCATGTCTCTTCTACATCAACATGTGTCCCCTCTTCTCCATGTCTCTTCTACATCAACATGTGTCCCCTCTTCTTCCATGTCTCTTCTACATCAACATGTGTCCCCTCTTCTCCATGTCTCTTCTACATCAACATGTGTCCCCTCTTCTTCATGTCTCTTCCACATCAACATGTGTCCCCTCTTCTCCATGTCTCTTCTACATCACCATGTGTCCCCTCTTCTTCATGTCTCTTCTACATCAACATGTGTCCCCTCTTCTCCATGTCTCTTCTACATCAACATGTGTCCCCTCTTCTTCATGTCTCTTCTACATCAACATGTGTCCCCTCTTCTTCCATGTCTCTTCTACATCAACATGTGTCCCCTCTTCTTCATGTCTCTTCTACATCAACATGTGTCCCCTCTTCCTCATGTCTCTTCTACATCAACATGTGTCCCCTCTTCTTCATGTCTCTTCTACATCAACATGTGTCCCCTCTTCTTCATGTCTCTTCTACATCAACATGTGTCCCCTCTTCTTCATGTCTCTTCTACATCAACATGTGTCCCCTCTTCTTCATGTCTCTTCTACATCAACATGTGTCCCCTCTTCTTCCATGTCTCTTCTACATCAACATGTGTCCCCTCTTCTTCATGTCTCTTCTACATCAACATGTGTCCCCTCTTCTCCATGTCTCTTCTACATCAACATGTGTCCCCTCTTCTTCATGTCTCTTCCACATCAACATGTGTCCCCTCTTCTCCATTCTCTT
The DNA here is from genome assembly GCF_902827115.2 of Pseudochaenichthys georgianus. Taxonomy (NCBI): domain Eukaryota; kingdom Metazoa; phylum Chordata; class Actinopteri; order Perciformes; family Channichthyidae; genus Pseudochaenichthys; species Pseudochaenichthys georgianus. The sequence continues at coordinate 28,531 of NW_027262489.1, forward strand.
CTACATCACAGTGTCCCCTCTTCTTCATGTCTCTCTACATCAACATGTGTCCCTCTTCTCATGTCTCTTCTACATCAACATGTGTCCCCTCTTCATGTCTCTTCTACATCAACATGTGTCCCCTCTTCTTCATGTCTCTTCCACATCAACATGTGTCCCCTCTTCTCCATGTCTCTTCTACATCACCATGTGTCCCCTCTTCTTCATGTCTCTTCTACATCAACATGTGTCCCCTCTTCTTCATGTCTCTTCTACATCAACATGTGTCCCCTCTTCTCCATGTCTCTTCTACATCACCATGTGTCCCCTCTTCTTCATGTCTCTTCTACATCAACATGTGTCCCCTCTTCTTCATGTCTCTTCCTACATCAACATGTGTCCCCTCTTCTCCATGTCTCTTCTACATCAACATGTGTCCCCTCTTCTCATGTCTCTTCTACATCAACATGTGTCCCCTCTTCTTCATGTCTCTTCCACATCAACATGTGTCCC
>NW_027262490.1:0-28868 GCF_902827115.2 Pseudochaenichthys georgianus
TTTTTTCCCACAAAACCGGGTCTCAGGGCTTCTTAACATTTAAAAACCTATGAATGTGTCATACTCACTTAACGGGAAGAAACTCAGCTAACTGACGATACGAACAATTTTTGCCGAAACAAAGCACAAGTCAGACACATTTAGCACCAGTGGCAAGCCGTCAGGGCCCTCTAGGCCCTCTCTGAGGGCCTAAGATATTCTAAAAAATAATATTTGAAAACATTAAAAAAAAACATTTCTTTTTAGGATATATATATATTTATATGTTTTGTTATATTTTTCATTAGTTTTACCAAAATAACATTTACAAAGAAATAAATCCTGTTTGAATGTGAAGGGTTAAATGAAAGAAGCTTGTCTCTGCGAGTTATGTGAGGACAGCTGATTGGTTGTCCAGCTGTAAATTCACAGAGGGCCCGCTATAGTAAATGAAGGAGAGAGTGATGTCAAGTGACAGTACAATTGACCATCATAGGGCCTAGGTATAAAAGTCACGGCTCGCCACTGCTTAGCACAGAACTCTAGGTATAAATACCCTTATTACTTATCGTAACTGCACAACCAAGATATCGATTAGCAAACTGAGATTCCACAGATTCTACAGGTATTAGTATCATCACTGAGCGATCAGAACTCGCGACAGGGGAAGCAAACAATGACATCACAACACGGAGCTTTACGGAGCATTCACGGGACATCGTCTTACCTTAGCTGTTATTCTGATCAAAAGTCGTGTTCAATGGCATTAAAACGATAAAAACGCTGCTGAAGGTTAAACCATAGGTTAATCCAATGTGTCTGTGTCACTTTGAAATGATTTCTGATAATCCATCATTCAATTTTTATGTCAATAACGAAGTTTTCATATTAGCTGCTAATGATAGCCACCAGAGTGTATCGCAGCATCCGGTTCCGGGGCATTCTGGCTACGCATCACCCATTCACCAATGACGTTTAGATGGATTTGAGGAACTTCCCCTAAATTCTATTGGCTCTAACGGTTAAAAAGAGGTGTCAATCATCAAAATCGAACGAGGGGGGCCAGAGATATGGAAAATGCACCCAAATGACCCCAGAAGGCAAGGCAAGGCAAGGCAAGGCAAGGCAAGTTTATTTATATAGCACTTTTCAACACAAGGCAATTCAAAGTGCTTTACAAAAAATGAAAGACATTAAGAAAATGGCATTTAAAATCAGTCATTAAAAAGAAAAGCTAATAAAATAAACATTAAAAGAAAAAATACATGGATAAAAGTTACAGTGCAGTCTAAGATATGAATAGTTCAATTAAAAGCAGCGACAAAAAGAAAAGTCTTCTTGCTGGATTTAAAAGTAGTCAGAGTTGCAGCGGACCTGCAGGTTTCTGGGAGTTTGTTCCAGATATTTGGAGCATAATAACTGAACGCTGCTTCTCCATGTTCAGTTCTGACTCTGGGGACAGAAAGCTGACCAGTCCCTGAAGACCTGAGAGTTCTGGATGGTTCATCATTTATCAGGAGGTCAGAAATGTATTTTGGGCCTAAACTGCAGCGATTAAAACCAGGCCTTGTCCTTTCTGATGTTGTCCTTGTAGTAAGCATTGGTTACATCATATAAAATAGTGTGTTTTTCCACTTCCATGATGAAAACCTCGTCGTCCATTGTGCGTATCGTAGTGGAGGTGTTGTGATGAAGGAGGGGGGTCTGCTAAATTAGTATATGTGGGGGATGGGCCTGGCCCGGATGCTCACCTTTCCACTTCCTGCGAGGGGGGGCTGCCTGAAAATGTTACGGCTGCGCCGCGGCAAAAATAGAATTCATCCTAATTTTAGAGAAGCGCTGCGCCGAGCTGCTTCTGGGACGCGTCTGAGCCGTAACGCGGCGCGTGTGGTGGAATAGCACCCATTGACTAGAGTGGCCGCGATCCTTACGATCCTTACGCGATCCAGACGGACCCGGTGGAAACTGGGGGTAAGAGTCATCTCTCTCTACATTCCACATCTTCCCATAATGCCGAGAGCGGGCCGAGAGCGGGCCGAGAGCGGGCCGAGAGCGGGCCGAGAGCGGGCCGAGAGCGGGCCGAGAGCGGGCCGAGAGCGGGCCGAGAGCGGGCCGCGGTGTGTTCATGGACAGAAGAAGCTCCGATTAATGCCTCTTTCTCTAAGAGAAAACAGCATTATGGCAGAGCGCGCGCTCTCACGGGAGCATGCCGTGGTGTGTTCAAGGACCTCAGTGACAAATCGGCCGTTTTGTTCTCTGAGTGGAAACTGCATTATAGAAAAACGGCTCTTTCTGTGTCAGCCCCCCATGGGTCAAACTTCCTTTTATGGAGGGTTTGACGGCGGAGTGGGCCACCAGAGAGTACCACAGCTTCATAGCTGCGGCTCCGCAGCTGATTGCACATCCCCTAACACAATGTTATAGGGAATGGAAAATCAGTGGTGTATTAACAGGGCGGACGGACAGGACACTGAGACTGGGTTATTCACAGTTTTGCAGCATCCCTCCTCCATTCAGAGGCATGAGAGAGGCACATCTGTCATCCCAGGAGGAGATAGGTTTCCTCTTGGCATGTGCACTCTCAAGTCAGAGAGAAGGGGCACTATTCCCTGTACTTCCTGGTTCCCAAGAAGACAGGAGAATTCAGGCCCATTCTGGATCTTCAATGCCTGCACCAGCACATTGCATGCAAGACGTTCCATATGTTAACTATGAAACAGTTACTGGGACTGGTGCAGCCAGGCGATTGGTTCACAGCCATCGACCTGAAGAACGCTTACTTTCATGGCGAAATGGCTCCAAAACACAGAAAGTATTTGCGTTTTGCCTTCCAGGGGGTAGCCTACGAGTACAACAGACTGACGTTCGGCTACTCCCTATCCCCACGCACACTACGGCGCTGCAACCGCTGCGGGACCATGGCATGAGGGTATTCTTTTATCTGGGCGACCTCATAGTCATGGCCAGGTCCAGGGAATGGGCAATGTTTCACACAGCCCAATTGATCCTACACCTAACCAAGTTGGGTTGAAAAAGAGTTGCGGTCAATTGGAAGAAGAGCTCCCCCATACCTCACCAGCAGGTAGAATATCTGGGGGTGATGCTCGATGCAGGCAGACTACGTGCCACCCTGACAGAAAGCAGACAGGCATCCCTGCTGCGGGCAGTCTGCAGGCTGCGTCAGGGGGCGACGGTGACAGCTTTGATCATCATGCAGACTTTGGGTCTCATGACGGCTGCTCACTCCGTAGTGCCACTCGGACTCCTGCATGCACGTCGCATACAGAGGTGGCTTACCGGCCTTCGTTTAGATCTCAAGACACAAACGACGTCTGGTGATCATCCCCCCCTCAGTAGAGAGCAACCTCCGATTCTGGGGGTCCCCAGAGAATCTGCGGAGGGGAGCTCCACTGGGGCAAGTGACCTCCTATATCACAGTCTTTACCGACGCTTCAGTGACAGGATGGGGGGGACGTGCCTAGAGAGAGCTGTAGGTGGTTGCTGGCCTCTGACAGAGGCTCGGCACAGCAACCTCCTGGAGCTGCAAGCGGTGATGCTGGTCCTACAGCACTTCACACCCTTAATACAGGGCACACATGTGCTAGTGAGGAGCGACAACCGCACACATGTCGTACATCAACAGGCAGGGCGGAGTCCGCTCAATAGCCTTGTTGACCGCGGCAGAGAACCTGTGGTTGTGGGTTTCACAGATTGTGTTGTCTCTAAGGGCCCTGCACATCCCGGGACGGGAGAACGGGGGGGCCGACCTCATGTCAAGAGGCGGACCCCTGCCAGACGAGTGGAGGCTTCACCCGGAGGTGGTGAAGCAGTTCTGGACTGAGTTCGGGAGAGCAGAGGCGGACCTGTTCGCCAATCGGCGCAACAGCCACTGTGCCCTGTGGTTCTCCCTGGCCCGGTGGGACAATCCGCCCTTGGGGGTGGACGCATTTGCACACGAGCCATGGCCAAGGAAGCTGCTTCACGCCTTTCCACCGGTGCACCTTATCCCCCCTCTTCTGGATAGGGTGAGGCGGGAGCAGCTGTCAGTCATCCTAGTGGCCCCAGATCGCCGCCTGGCGCCGTGGTACACGGGGTAACACGGATGATGGTGGGCCAGCCCTGGGCTATTCCTCAGATCTGGGGAGCGCTGTCTCAGGAAGCAGGGGCAATAGGGGCGTTACCCACGCTGGGCCAACCTCTCCAGGCTTGGCTCCTGAGAGGGACAGGCTGAGACAGGTGGGGCTGTCTGACAACGTTATTCAGACTATCCAAGCAGCAGGAGCAGAATCCACCACAGCCTGTTACAGGCCAAAGTGGGCGGGATTCCGGCGATGGTGTGAAGGAAGGAGTCTAGAGCCTCTGTCATGCACGCTGGGCTACAGATACTGGTGGACAGGGGGCTGGCTCATCCCACAATCAAGGTGTATGCAGCAGCCATCACGTCCTGCCGTGAGGGATTTGGAGGCAGGTCAGCCTTCAGTCAGCCGCTTATGTCGCGGTTGTTGCAGGGGGTCAGGAAGCTGCGCCCAGTAGTGCACGCCTCCGCCCCGCAGTGGGACCTGCCGTTGGTGCTCGAGGCTCTGGTCACAGAACCATTTGAGCCTCTGGAGCTCTCCTCCCTGAAGGGACTGTCGTGGAAGACAGCATTGCTACTTGCCTTGACTTCGGCCAAAAGAGTGTCCGAGCTGACCGCTCTGTCGTGCACCCAAGCTGCCTTTTGATCCGGGGTGACTGTAGCGGGGCGACACTCAGACCGAACCCCTCCTTTACTCCTAAGAGCCTAAGGAGTTTGTTCAGGTCAAGGGCTATTCAGTTAGGTGGCTTTAATCTTCCACCCATATTGAGCCCAGGGAGGCTAAGTTGCACCTCCTCTGCCCAGTGCGTGCGCTAGCATGTTATGTAGAGCGCACGGCTGCCAGTAGACGCACTGAACAGCTGTTTGTGTGCTTTGGGGATGGTGTGGCTATAGAAAAGCTCTCTCCAAGAAGCGCCTAACAGGATGGCTATGCGGGTGCATTACACATGCCTATGGACGGGCGGGGAGAGCCCTCCCCACTGGGGTCCGTGCGCATTCTACACGGCCTGTGTCAAACAGCCTTATTCAGCAGCGTGAGTGTAGAGGATATATGCACGGCGGCGTCTTGGTCTACGCCAGGCTCCTTCATAAAATGTTATCTCCTGGACATGTCTGGCTCCTTCTCGTCGTCTGTGCTTGCCGACGCAACGCATGACTGGTGAGAGGGGCTAGCTGTGGGTCAGCAGGTGTCTGACCCCCCCTCCTGAGGGACCTGGGGAACATGGTGCGCGGTAGGCTCCAGACGGAGTCTCCGCACAGATCTTTTCCATGCACACTCTACACGAGGTAAGCGTGTGTGAGTGTGCCTTATCCAAACTTCTCTACGGTTACAACCGGATGGGAGGAAGTGGGGATGCAATGGATGTTAGCCAAAAGCCGGTCAGGGACGGTGTGGTGGGTCGATGTTGTTGGATGACAGGGCGTGTATACATCGGGGCTCCGCCCACTGTACCCATAGAGTCCAGTAGAGGGCGGAGCCTGTGTGAAATATAACAGGGGGTTACGTATTGTAACCCTAGTATATAAGCACAGGCGGGGCCCTCTACCTGGGGGCCCTGTCTTTCCTAGTCCGCTCGCTGAAGAGTGTATAGGATAGTGGGCGGCGGGTGTAGCCGCCTTTATATACTGTGGGTGGGCCTGCGCGCGCATTCAGGTAGGCTCGCCCCGATTGGCCGGCTACGTTTACGTAAACTCAGTAGGTGAAAGCACGCACAGCATGATAGAGAGTAGTACCCATAGAGTCCAGTAGAGGGCTCCGCCTGTGCTTATATGACTAGGGTTACAATACGAAACCCCCTGTTATGGACGGACACTATCATTTACATGTATTTACTGTGTTCAATCTGAATTTACTTTAAAATAAAAACAATTCTATATTGATTCTGACTCTTCTACATCCAACTCACAGGTTTATCATTGCTTTGAGAAAAAAGATTATTAATTGAACCCTTTTAGAAGTGAAGATATAGTCATTTGTTCTGGGAATGTCATTTTCGAGCCTGAAACCTGAAAAACAGGCTCAGGGCTTAACAGGTTAATTTAACCTCCAATTTAGTAAGAAGTTTCAGAGATCCAGCATCTACCATTTGTTTCCTGCCAATACTCCAACAAGGATTTCCTTCACATGGCTGAAAGTATGTTCTGATGTTAAAGGAAGCTTGAAGAAGTACTGTTGTGGTTATCCAAAGGATATACTGGTGACAATCAGAGCTAACATGTTGATGTAGTCAGATCCTGGTGAAGACAACAGTATTGTACCTCCTGTGAGTAAGAGAACCCCCCCACCAATGCTAATACTGTTTCTGGTAAAAAGGTGGGTCTCCAGCATCACTTGGTGGGGAGTGGTCCCTTTCTCCCGCTGTGGATCTAGAGCGCTTCAAATGTGGATGTGTTTGTAAGTATGGTCTAGTGCAGCTTCAAGGGGAAAACAAGGTGAAACTATCCGTTACCTGCACACCATCCTTCCCCTTTGGCAAATTAGAAAAATAACCCACAGCCTACAATTAGAGCATCACTCAGTCGTTGGTGCTGGGATGGAGGAGCAATGTCTGTCCGTAGTGTGAAGCCTTGAGACAGCAGGGAGTGTATCACTGAGCTCTCATTGACAGCAGCCATGCGTTAGTGTTTCTGGTGTGAATTCACAGCTTACAATTCCATAAGCATAACACATCTCCATTTGGGTGAAATCATACACAGCGTCAGTGAAGTCAGTTCATACAGTGGGTTGAGTCCAAGGCATTTGATTGGTCCATTCATCAGACACCAGGATGTGTGTGTCACACAGGCGGACATGGATGCCCCGTCAATATTTGCTGTCAGATTACTGGGACTAGTGATTGCATGTTTGCAGGGCAATACGGTGTGTGCATAAATGAATGCATACAGACACACATTACTAGAAGTCTTTTTAGTCCAGCCACAATCACTATCATCAAGCAGGCGCACCTTATCCAGTGTGCAGAACCCTTCATTAGACCTGCTTCTTGTGTGTGTTTAAATGTGTGTACATCATTGGAATCAGCACTGAATAGATCTGCTGTTTCTTCCTTCTCTTCTCTCGGGCTGGGTCGTTGTGTGAGGTACAGGGGGCAGAGGAGCAGACGCATTAGCCTCCAGTCAGTGAGCCTTCAGGGGATTCTACTAACACACACACACACACACACACACACACACACACACACACACACACACACACACACACACACACACACACACACACACACACACACACACACACACACACACACACACACACACACACACACACACACACACACACACACACACACACACACTGTTGATTGTGAAGTGTTACATAACTCTCCCTTTCTAACCTGATTGATATGTGTGTGTATCAGGATCTCTTCTCCTCCTCTCATCTCCCTGCGGCGTCGTGTGAGTGGGCCGAGAGAGCAGTGAGAGTTTTCAGAGCTCCAGCTCCTGGTCATTGATTGGGCGGATGTCCTGAGGAAAGTGGAGGTGAAGGGGGAGTGATGAATGGGAGAGAGGGAGGAGGGGAGGAATGCAGCTCTTTCATATGCGTGTGTGAGATAATATGTGTTTTTATCTGAAGCATGAATACCAAGGCTATCTAATCAGTCTCATGCACTTAAAGTGACTGGTGAGTACACACGGCACGCTCAGGAAGACCTACACCTGGGGGGCCTGTGGGGGGGGGGCTGTTGGGTTGGGTGGGGAAATCCATTTAGTAGAAAAGGCTTTGAAACCAAACCAGATGAACTGAAACTGAGGTTACTCAGGTTAGGTTACTTGTTGGTGTGCTGCTCTGATTATAAGAATATAGTTAGGGCTAGTTAGTGTTCCCTGTCGATGTCTATTACCTCCAACAGAAGGACGTTTTTTTAGTGTAACTTAAAACAGAACAATAGACTCAGTTAAAGTTGAGTTTAGAGAGGAACCAGTTGTTTGTGTAACGAGAGAAAGGGAGATAAGAATACAGATAAGGAAAGAAGGTGCAGAATAACTCGCATTGCTCCATTCCACCATACAGTAACCAGCCGGGAGGGGGGTGCAGGTGGGAGGAGGAGGCAGGGCAGGGTGGGGAACAGGTAGAGAGGGGGAGGAGTGGAAGGGAGAGATAGTCCCATGGAGTAGGCGGGCAGAGAGAGTGTGTGTGTGTGTGTGTGTGTGTGTGTGTGTGAGTTGTGTAGTTAATGTTGCCGGCTGCTGCAGAGGGAGGGTGTCCGTGACAGAGAGAGAGTGAGGACTGAAGAAGGTGTGTGTGTGTTTTTGTTTCTTCGCTCAACGAAATATGGGCTCCAGGACCAGCAGAGCCCACCACAAGCCCAGAGAGGCCCCCCCTCACCGCCGCAAGAAGAAACGCAAGGTGTGTTTGGGTGTTTGTAAGTGTGTGTGTGTGTGTGTGTGTGTGTGTGTGTGTGTGTGTGTGTGTGTGTGTGTGTGTGTGTGTGTGTGTGTGTGTGTGTGTGTGTGTGTGTACATGTGCTTCTTCTCTCTTCTTCTGTTGCTCTTCTGATCAGCTCTCAGCAGAAGTCTGGGTTTAGGAAGCTGCCTCATGTCGCCTCAAACGTGGATCATATCTCCTCCGTTAGCACTCAGTCATCTCTCTTCTGTGTTCCACTGACAGAAACATGTGCTCATTATTACAAGCTGTCTCCCTTTGGCCTCCCACCCTGTCAGGGCTGCCCTCTCACAACAGATGCATTTTATGGGTGAGTGTGTGTGTGTGTGTGTGTGTGTGTGTGTGTGTGTGTGTGTGTGTGTGTGTGTGTGTGTGTGTGTGTGTGTGTGTGTGTGTGTGTGTGTGTGTGTGTGTGTGTGTTGTGTGTGTGTGTGTGTGTGTGTGTGTGTGTGTGTGTGTGTGTGTGTGTGTGTGTGTGTGTGTGTGTGAGTGAGCTGGGCTGGTGTAAGCAGCTGTATAGTGTGTGTTGGGATCATATGAGTAGAGGATAGTTTATCTTGATGTCTGTGTGAGTATAGAAATATGAATGTAAAAATGTTTGTTTGTTTTTGGTTGCTTTTGAATGTTAAGCTTTAGCTTCAAGGGGAAGCAGTCCTTTTGACTTCCTGCAGATGTTGTGAGCATCACCACGTCGGGTGTTTTCAGCCATGGTGCATGTAGTAGCTTGATTATTTTACAACCAGATGGGATTATTATGAGGGGCCGTGTAGGCCAAAATTCAAACTCACCTCGCACACACACTACTGAAAACATCTGGCCTTGCACACACACTACTGAAATACTCTCACGTTCACTACTGAACACCTCACACACACACTACTGAACACATCTGGCCTTCCACACACACTACTGAAATACTCTCACATTCACTACTGAACACCTCACACACACACTACTGAAAATTAAGCCTCACACACACACTACTGAAATCCTCTCACATTCACTACTGAACACCTCACACACACAATACTGAAAATTAAGCCTCACACACACACTACTGAAATCCTCTCACATTCACTACTGAACACCTCACACACACACTACTGAAAATTAAGCCTCACACACACACTACTGAAATCATCTCACGTTCACTACTGAACACCTCACACACACAATACTGAAAATTAACCTCACACACACACTACTGAAATCATCTCACGTTCACTACTGAACACCTCACACACACAATACTGAAAATTAACCTCACACACACACTCCTGAAAAACATTTTACTGAAAGGTTCTCAGTAGGGAATGTGCATGTGATTCACCTATGTGTGTGTGAGAGGATTCTTGCTGTAACGGAAGTCATTCTAATGTAACGGATGTCATTCTAATGTAACGGAAGTCAGTGGTCTCTTTGCTAGCCCCGTTAGCTTCATTAGCTCCAGGCTGCTACTCCGAAGTGGTTGTTGTGTTGATGCCTGGTGGAGTATTCTTCATTGAAATATCGCACTTATCGTATGGCTCTGCGGTTCAAACAGACCGTCCATGAATGCAGTTTATTCGGTAAGTGAAATTCAAGCACTTTATTTCTTACTTGTCTTTTTATTCAGCTAACAAGCGAGACGAAGCTACATCTGTGCTAACGATGCTATCCGTAGCATACAAGTTAAAACATAATGGAGAAGTGTAACACATTAAGAAGAATTATACTGTAAAACATAAGGCTTCTCGGTGAGGTTGGTAAAATAAGGTCATGCTTGTACATTAGTTAGTTTGCTAGTTAGGTAACTGTATGCATTGTTAATTTAAAATAGCTATGCTCGACGATGCAGACAGCTAGCGTCACATTAGTGTCGAAGAGCAGAGTACTGTATGAGATTAACCTCACTATAAGATCTGTGTATCTGAAAAATATGAATCTCACATTTCCAGTTGGTTCCAGAAATAACGTTGACGTAGATATTGCAATATGGTTTGAAACTAGCTGGAGTTGATTATTGAAGCTTACTGGTTAACGTTCATCATATTAAACGAACGAACCCAAACGTTGTTGTTTTTATTAATATTATTACCAATACTTACTTAGCATTTTATTATCATTACACTGGAGAAACCGACTTATTGTGGCAGCAGAACATGAACATGTAACTTAATGCCTGCATTTGAGGACGAAAAATAGCTCAGTCAATGCTTTAGGGACAAGGAAATGATTTGTTTAAATATTAGATATGACGTTATGTGTGCTTCTGTGACAATGAAGCTTATTCATTGCATTACATGTGTTGAAGATGTTTGTCTTTTACCCTTACGTGTGTGTTACGAATGAATGTGAATATGGCATAGGACAAATATTTAAATTGACTGTCTCATGAAAAACGATTCTAAAATAAAAAGGACCACAACTATACAATACACAATCCAACTGATAAGATACAGTAAGGGCTTTGATATCCAGCACTTTCTTTAAGGATAACAAAAAGATTATCACATGACATTTGCATGTAAAAAAGTCTGTGACCAACACATTGTTACTTTACATATATCTGTTTGTTTAAAGTTTCCAGGTGATGCGGCAGACAGACCAGAGGATGCTGACCACGAGAGACAGACCTATTCCTAACATCAGTGAACTTCAGCATGGACTCAAAGGTACAAAGAATCGAGAAACGTTCTGGTTTAAATAGATAAAGTAACAACTATAATCAGCTTTCACATTTCAATGTATTTAAGGCAATTATTATTTTACATTGTGAGAATTGCTACCATTTGTCTCTACATATTGTCTGTAAAAGACGTGGTAAAAGTGGTTCTTGCAGTGAGACAACCGAGCAGTTGAATATTATTTAATAAGATATTTTAATGTTGATTAACTGCAGACTGTTCATTCATAATCTGATTATCTTTGTAGTACAAAGTGATGAATTAAAAAAACAAATTAACATTTAAAAAATACATTATTTCTACAGCCGCTAAATAAACGTTTCATGAATAACACACTTGCTCTGCAATAATGTCATATGTTTGTCATTTCTGTTAGGAAAGGACATACCTGAAGGACACAACTGCCTCACCGTTTTCTCAAGAGGGGCAAGAAGAAAATGAAAAGCTGATTTCAGATTAAAGACCAATACAGGACATTCACTAAGAAACTACACTTTTATTGTGAACACAAAGTCAAACAGGACCATCATTTGTTTGTGGCAGCTGAGCCCAGTATGGGCTCACAGATGCAGTTAGGGGGTTTCTTCATCAGACCTGGTCCTCCTCCATCAGGCCACGTCCTCATCCCAGAGAAAGACCTCTCCACCTTCTCCAGCCAAACCCACAGACAGGACATCCGTCATGCTGAGGTTTCTCCCAAAGTCTCTGCACGCTGTCTCAATTGATCCACACTGTGAATATGAGGGGGAAATGTGTGTCATAAATGCTTTAGACAATAAGAAATATGAAGTTAACTGTAAGGAATGGCTCATTCTTTTTTAAATAGACAAAATTATTACTGTATTTCAATATCTCATGTCTGAAAGTTTAATTTAAAAGAAGAAGAGGCCCCAAAAATAAAGATTGGTATATCAATAAATGTAGTTGATTGTGTCTTTTTAATTGTTTAAAGTAGATAGAACTGGTACTTAAGAGTTTGAATACAGTCTGGTTGCGGAGGAGGCACACAGGTAAGAGCATATAGCTACCATCACATGTAACTAAGCTTGACTTGAATTTATTAAAAGTATAATTAAGTAACAGCAACAAATCAATAGCAAATCGTGCACAAATGTGAATCTTTGCTGGGTCCACTGTTGAATTTACCACATATTGTATGTTTTAGAAACCTTAAGGCATTTATAGATTTGTATGCAAGTAATATCCCAAAACTCAATAAATACCGTAGATTATTATTGAAAGTTATGCTGAATAGTTTCATGTTCACTTACCTTAAGCAACGTAAAACGTGCAGACCGGGGGAAATACAAATACTTGTATTTCTCTTTTTTGGTTTGCAAGGGTGGTCCCCTTCCGCGGAGCCCATTTTCTGTTAGTATTATCCTAACAGAGAAAACAAGAGGGAACAACCCTTATTTAGGTTTTTTAAAAAGTGACAATATCAGCTTGCATTCATCCGACAAAAATACGACACAGGGTATTGTCTAATTGCTGGTTGTCTTGTGTTTTTATGGGATTTGGGATAACGGATTTATTCTATAAAATATTTTGAATGGTTTTCACTTAATACTGTTATAAAGTCGGCTGGGGACGGGCTGTAGTAAATAGTGCAGCAGATCTACACAGCTAGCTCGCTAGTTAGCATTATTAACGTCAGCTATTTATGTACATTTTCAAGTTCTGCTTGAAAGCAAGTTCCTGCAAACTGTTCAAACAAACGCTTCAACTTGTACCATTTATAATCTGTATGTTTGAATATGGATCTTAAATCGGCGTGACGTTGAAGCAGCTGCAGTTCCGTTAGCATTTTGCTTCTGGCAACTAGATTTATGATTTGAAAATTTATAAAAGTAGGGTAGGACATGTGGATATTATCCGGCTGACAAAACGTGACCTGTCTCTTAAATGCGTCTCAACCACAGACCTTATTTCCAGCTAGTTTCAAACCATATTGCAATATCTACGTCAACGTTATTTCTGGAACCAACTGGAAATGTGAGATTCATATTTTTCAGATACACAGATTTTATAGTGAGGTTAATCTCATACAGTACTCTGCTCTTCAACACTAATGTGACGCTAGCTGTCTGCATCGTCGAGCATAGCTATTTTAAATTAACAATAACAATGCATACAGTTACCTAACTAGCAAACTAACTAATGTACAAGCATGACCTTATTTTACCAACCTCACCGAGAAGCCTTATGTTTTACAGTATAATCCTTCTTAATGTGTTACACTTCTCCATTATGTTTTAACTTGTATGCTACGGATAGCATCGTTTAGCACAGATGTAGCTTCGTCTCGCTTGTTATCTGAATAAAAGACAAGTAAGAAATAAAGTGCTTGAATTTCACTTACCGAATAAACTGCATTCATGGACGGTCTGTTGAACCGCAGAGCCATACGATAAGTGCGATATTTCAATGAAGAATACTCCACCAGGCATCAACACAACAACCACTTCGGAGTAGCAGCCTGGAGCTAATGAAGCTAACGGGGGCTAGCAAAGAGACCACTGACTTCCGTTACATTAGAATGACATCCGTTACATTAGAATGACTTCCGTTACAGCAAGAATCCCCTCACACACACATAGGTGAATCACATGCACATTCCCTACTGAGAACCTTTCAGTAAAATGTTTTTCAGGAGTGTGTGTGTGAGGTTAATTTTCAGTATTGTGTGTGTGAGGTGTTCAGTAGTGAACGTGAGATGATTTCAGTAGTGAATGTGAGAGGATTTCAGTAGTGTGTGTGTGAGGCTTAATTTTCAGTAGTGTGTGTGTGAGGTGTTCAGTAGTGAATGTGAGAGGATTTCAGTAGTGTGTGTGTGAGGCTTAATTTTCAGTATTGTGTGTGTGAGGTGTTCAGTAGTGAATGTGAGAGGATTTCAGTAGTGTGTGTGTGAGGCTTAATTTTCAGTAGTGTGTGTGAGGTGTTCAGTAGTGAACGTGAGATGATTTCAGTAGTGTGTGTGTGAGGCTTAATTTTCAGTAGTGTGTGTGTGAGGTGTTCAGTAGTGAACGTGAGATGATTTCAGTAGTGTGTGTGTGAGGCTTAATTTTCAGTAGTGTGTGTGTGTGTGAGGTGTTCAGTAGTGAATGTGAGAGGATTTCAGTAGTGTGTGTGCAAGGCCAGATGTTTTCAGTAGTGTGTGTGTGAGGTGTTCAGTAGTGAATGTGAGAGGATTTCAGTAGTGTGTGTGCAAGGCCAGATGTTTTCAGTAGTGTGTGTGTGAGGTGAGTTTGAATTTTGGCCTACACGGCCCTTCATAGATTATGATACCCTGCTTCCATAAGCTTGCTCTAATATGTGTCGTACCCCGAGCTCTTTGCTCTGTCTTTATAAACTCCTGCCTCTCCGACCCCGCTGACCTTTACTGAAGTGTCCTGTGGTCAGCGCTGAAGCTCCACGGTCCTGTGCTCAGTGCTGAGCTCCACGGTCCTGTGGTCAGTGCTGAAGCTCCACGGTCCTGTGGTCAGCGCTGAAGCTCCACGGTCCTGTGGTCAGCGCTGAAGCTCCACGGTCCTGTGCTCAGTGCTGAAGCTCCACGGTCCTGTGCTCAGCGCTGAAGCTCCACGGTCCTGTGGTCAGCGCTGAAGCTCCACGGTCCTGTGGTCAGCGCTGAAGCTCCACGGTCCTGTGGTCAGCGCTGAAGCTCCACGGTCCTGTGGTCAGCGCTGAAGCTCCACGGTCCTGTGGTCAGCGCTGAAGCTCCACGGTCCTGTGCTCAGTGCTGAAGCTCCACGGTCCTGTGCTCAGCGCTGAAGCTCCACGGTCCTGTGGTCAGCGCTGAAGCTCCACGGTCCTGTGGTCAGCGCTGAAGCTCCACGGTCCTGTGGTCAGCGCTGAAACCCAGAATGACAAACGTCTTTGAACTAATTCACTGGGCACTATGTGGTCTACGGCTGTGTACACCAGTTTGATGTTTGGTCCAAAACCATAGTGAGAATACTGAACCTTTGGAAGCATACAGAATCATCAAACAATGATCGCTGCGATGAGTGAACTGACTGAGGCTCACTGCACAGTCAGGCTGCCAGTGATCGCAGGGTACACACTGCTCTATATCGAACAGGGGGAGTAGAGAATGGCCTGAGACACAGCCTTGAGGCTCTTCTTCTTCTTCTCTTGTGTGCAGCGCGAGGAGGCCTTAAAGCAGAAGAAGAGCTTGTCCCTGGAACTGGCAACCCTCCGAGATGAGCTGGGTAAGAGAAGGATCCACACACACACACACACACGCACACGCACACATACACATGCACGCACACGCACGCACACACACACGCACACGCACGCACGCACACATACACACGCACGCACACGCACGCACACACACGCACACACACACGCACGCACGCACACACACACACGCACACATACACACGCACACACACCACACACACACACACACACTCACACACACACACACATACACACATACACACGCACGCACGCACGCACACACACGCACACGCACACACACACACACACACTCACACACACACACACACACACACACACACTCACACACACGCACACATACACACACACGCACGCACACACACGCACACATACACACGCACGCACACACAACGCACACGCACACACACACACACACACACACACTCACACACACGCACACATACACACACACGCACACATACACACGCACGCACACACGCACACGCACACACACACACACACACACACCACACACTCACACCACACGCACACATACACACGCACGCACGCACACACACACACGCACACGCACACACTCACACACACACACACACACCACACACACACACACACAACACACACACACTCTCTATCACACTATCAATCTCTCTCCTTCCCTCTCTTTTATGCATTTGCATATGACACAAACGCACAAAGCTTCTCATCGACAGGCCAACTGCTATTGAGAAGCTGCTGTTTCACTCTGAGCCAAAGCTCAGTCACTGCTCCGTGCACCTGTGTGCACGGGCTTTTATCTGCAAATGAAGACTAGTACAAAAAACACAACACCAATAACTGATTAGAAGACGGGCAGCATGTAACAGTCTCGTGTCATCGGTCAGTTATATGGCAGGGCAATCTGAGGTGTTGCTTTGCAGCACAGACAGGAATAGCTCTGTGGCACAACACCATTAAAGAGTTGTACTTCAGACACCTGACTGCACCCAATCAAGCTGTTAAAGGAGATTACTAACCTGCGAAGAGTATTTTAGATCTAACGTTTAGATGTTTTACATTTCCTGTATGTTATTTATGTGGATAAGTGAAGCATCTTAACTCTACCAGAACCACTTAAAGTGTAGCATTGAACATAATAGCAGCAGATGAGTAAGACTTTAATTACAGGCGAGGATCCATCCAAATATTGCTGAGGAGCTTTCATGTAATGAGTTCAGTTTCCATGTCATGTGTGTTTGAGGCGTGTTACTCAGACGTTCTGCAGCATTTGGCAGTCTGCCATCTTTTAACTGTCAAATGCCGCGTTCACACCGCAGTACTTTTCCCACTTTAGTTCCGATACAGTTCCGAAATGTCGCATTCACACCAAAAAGAGCCGGAACTAAAATGAGTTCATCAGAACCTTTTTTACCCCCTCTCTGCTAGAGAGCAGGGACTTTCGTGGGAGAAAAATGTTCCTATTTCTGATTGGCTGAGCAGATTGCAAACCACGCCCCGTAAAACTCCCAAAAAGTTTTGTCTCGCATTAGCATTATTAGCATTAGCATTAGCCCAGCGCAAAAACGCAGAGAGACTAACTTATGGAAACACAAAAGAAAACATGGGAGCGGTGGAGATGAGGAGGTGTCGGCGTTCTGGCGATTTACTCGGAAGGCTTCAGTAGAAGCTGCTGGGACTCCCAGCAGCTTCTACTGAAGCCTTCCAACCAGACACACAGAATTGAGCTGGAGCTTGTCCTGCCAGGAGTTTAGATCTGGGCTGAAATGGTGTCAGGGCCATTCTCACACTCACATGCAGGTGGTTAGCCTCGGTTAGCTCATTGGTTAGCCTCGGTTAGCTCATTGGTTAGCCTCGGTTAGCCTGCCCTGGAACCATATTTAGTTTTAGTTTTGATCCTGGTGGACTGATCATATTGGGCTCTGAGACTGCTTATTTGTTGTGAGCTCGGTTCTGACTTGAGAGGTCAAACACTTTGTGATTTGTCTCATAGTGGCGTGTTGTCTCTTTTAATGAGCGCCACGGTCTCTGAACAAATGAGACACACTGGCTCTGTGCTCCCAGTGGGCAGGATGAACATGAACGAGTCCACTCAGGGTTAAAAGCTCTGTTCCCACTGTCCTCTTTCCTCTTCTTGGAGAGCGCCATGTGTCATTATTTGTCTCTCCCTGTCTGCCGCTAACACGCCTGTTCACTCTCCTCTCCGCTTCTCTCCCTGTATCGCTAATTATTCTCTTCACTCACTTTCCTCTCCGCTTCTCTCTGCCGCTCACTCCTCTCTTCTTCTTCTGTGTTTCTCTCCCTGTATCGCTAAATATTCTCTTCACTCACTTTCCTCTCTGCTTCTCTCTGCCGCTCACTCATCTCTTCTTCTGTGTTTCTCTCCCTGTATCTCTCACTCGTCTCTTCTTCTGTGTTTCTCTCCCTGTATCTCTCACTCGTCTCTTCTTCTGTGTTTCTCTCCCTGTATCGCTCTCTCGTCTCTTCTTCTGTATTTCTCTCCATGTATCGCTCACTCGTCTCTTCTTCTGTGTTTCTCTCCCTGTATCGCTCTCTCGTCTCTTCTTCTGTATTTCTCTCCCTGTATCGCTCTCTCGTCTCTTCTTCTGTATTTCTCTCCCTGTATCGCTCTCTCGTCTCTTCTTCTGTATTTCTCTCCATGTCTCGCTCACTCGTCTCTTCTTCTGTATTTCTCTCCATGTCTCGCTCACTCGTCTCTTTCGCCCCCTGTCGGCAACGGTTAAAACAGAATCGCTCCGTCAAAATTGAAATCCCCTATTAATGTATGATTATAGGTCCGGGTCCGTATAGGTCGGTGTCTGGCTCCGGATCCGGACCGCGGTCCGCCTGTTGCCGACCCCTGATGTAGACTGTCGCAATTCAGACCTGTGTGCTAAGGTTGATGTCAGTAATCAATAACCAAATATAAGTATCACAATATAAAAGTAATGCACAGTGATTGCTTTCTGTTTTTAATTTTGGATACCCTCAATATAAAAGAAAAGTCAGTGTATTATGTAAGACAACACAAGAATGTTAACCTAGAAAAGAAAGTTGAATCTGAAATGTATCATCTTCTCAGAGATTGTATTTATAGGAAATCCCGCCTATAATGAAGCATATTCAGGCAGCAGCCGATACGCCAACAATGAACCACATGAGCACATACTACAGTTTAAAAAAGCAGAAACAATTTCATTTATTACCTACACTCAGTTAAGCTCACACACACTGTTTAATGAACATACGGGATAAATGAATACATATGAACCATTCTGTGAGGGAATAGTGTTCTTATTGGTTTTCTGATTATGTAATCCATTCCTACCAAAGCCTGCTTTCAGGGCACATTAACACGTCAAGTAATCTGACAGAGAGAGTTGTATATGTTCTCCCATAGCTGACAGTGCATCATGTCCATCACATGTCTGTTAGTTTCACGAGGTCAGACACACACCACTGTTTTAAACTGCATATTGACACACACACACACACACACACACACACACACACACACACACACACACACACACACACACACACACACACACACACACACACACACACACACACACACACACACACACACACACACACACACAAACACACAGATTGATGTACACAATGTGTGTTCACATGCACTGTATCTATATTACAACATGAAGGCATGCGTTTCCACACACACACACACACACACACACACACACACACACACACACACACACACACACACACACACACACACACACACACACACACACACACACCTCTCCCTTTCCACTTTCCCTCCGTCCTTCACTCCAACAGCAGTGCATATACTTTTCTCTTTTACTGCGTGTTTGACCTTTGGCTCGTCTCTTTACACATGGAGCTGAGGAATGCGAGCAATGTTTAGAACCCTGCTTTCTCTACACACACACACCGCGTGACACACACCAGTCAGACTGAACAGGAAGGACCTGTCTCTGTCTCATTGGGTAATGTTAGGGGATTTAATGGTTTTCTTGTGAAGTTGTACAAAGTAGTGTCACTGTAGCATTACTGCTGTAAGTGTTCAGGTTCCATCAGCCTTCCTGCGCTGTCTGCTACACACACACCCATCGCACTTATACTCAGATGCCATGTTGTCCAACAAACAGAATAGACGCAGACCTGTTTGAGAGGTTTATGCTCAGGAACAGTCACAGATTTCTGGAGAACCGGTTAGAGTGTCTTCTTCTGGGGTTAGTGTTTGCATATGAAGGATCCTTTCTTCAAACCCAACCTGTCAAATGTCTAAGTGTTATGTAGATTATTCAAAACAAAAGTCTTGTGTCTGCAGCCAACACTATATTTACACTGAGATAAAGCTGTTTGGCTTCCTTTTAAACCAGTCTGGTGCATTTTTATGACCAAGTTGTGTTTTCTTTAATTCATTATCTTTCCTTCCATTCACTCTGTCTCACGAGAGAAGGGGCCGCGTCTGCCCCACAGCCCACACCATGACGTCCAGGTAGAGATGTTCATGCTGAGAAATGAGAAGAGGGTTCTCTTTGGAAACACACACACACACACACACACACACACACACACACACACACACACACACACACACACACACACACACACACACACACACACACACGCACACACACACACACACACACACACACACACACACACGCACACACACACACGCACACACACACCTCTCAGCTGTCGATGGCTTTGTGTCTCCTTCACCATGACGACAGGCACTTTCATAGAGCTCTATTCAGATGGGGGGAGCAACTGTCCCGGCTGCAGCCAGCTGTTCCCGTACAGTTCTAGAAGGTTTATTATTTTCATTGTCAGTAGTATCATTGCAGGCACACAGGTGATGGCACTCTCATGTCTTCTGTCTGCCTGCTTCAGATGAGATCCCATGCAGTGACAGATGTTGGGTTGTCCAGGTGCTACATTACTTATCTTGATTCAAATATTTCATATTAGCGAAACACTTGGATCATAATGGCGACGCGTGATGAAAGATGGAGAGAGAGGGAAGCGTGCATGTGCTTGTGAGAGTTCAAATGATTCATGAGCAGAATGAGACCTGTGCATACTTCTGAGCTGACTGCAGATGTTCCAGGGCTGGATCCCATGTCTGCTGCAAGTAATGCAGTCATTCAACTGGAATGTTGTTGTCAGGGATTGCTGACACACACACACACACACACACACACACACACACACACACACACACACACACACACACACACACACACACACACACACACACACACACACACACACACACACACACACACACACAGAACATGTGCTATGTATTACCTGTTGGGACGCTGCCTGTCGTATCTCAGGAGCCCGGCCTGACATCATGTGATATCGTTGTACTAGTCGTGTGTGTTATGGAAATGACACACTAATTCATGGTAAATGGTAGAGTTGTAACTCAATGAGGGCGAACACATCTGGCCTTCCTTCCCCTCATCTGCCCTCCAAATGATTTGTGAACTTGTGTGGTGTAATGTTAAGCTGATTCCTCCCAGTCTCTCTTCCTCTCCTTCTTCTGCTTTCTGACACCTCTCATCCCGACTAATTGGATGAAGGGGCCTTGGATTTAATACATGTAATGAAACGTTGTAAAACAGAACATACATTTAGAAGTTGTAGGTTATTGTTGAGTTGTTTATAGAACATTATGCTCCTCACTACCTTTAGTCACTTAGTTGTGTTTTCTATGTTGTTAAAAGAATGTCTAAACCCAGTGAGAATGTGCCCTGTGTGTGCTCTGCCTCTACATTCTGAACCGAAGAATGCTTTACAGCAAACTTCACATCCATATTGCTGATGTCTTTTTGCATTATAATCATTATGATTGTGGTTGTTATTATTATATTATTATTGTCCAGTTATATTTAAGGGTCCTTATTGAAATGTTGCGTGCCTCCTTCAGTGGCGTCGGCGCAGTGCTGCGAGCGGCTGCAGCAGGGCAGGGAGGAGCTGCGTGTGCGCCTGGAGGAGGCTCTGCAGCGCCTGCAGCAGCAGCACCAGGAGCAGCTGGTGCAGCTGGAGGACAGGTGAGCACATATACATATAACTACAACTCTGTCAGCGCTTGCTCTCTAACTGTTCCTCTGTGGCAGACTGAGGAGCTTCTACCAGACTGAGTGGGACAAAGTGCACCAGACGTACCAGGAGGAGGCAGACAGATGGCGCACGCTGATGGAACAGCAGGTCAGAGCGCACACACAAAATATAACTAAAAACTATTTTTTCAAATATTATTTTGTAGAATATCTTAGGCCCTTTCTGGCCCTGACGGCTCGCCACTGCTCTGATTGGTTACCGGGAGAGATGTGACTCACAATGTGAAGATTTAGCAGCTGCTCATAAAAACAACCTGTGCCAGAGATTTATGAGCATCACCATGGTTACATATCTAATACAGCTGATTGCAGTTAGCTGTAAACATGCTGCAGCGTGAGCAGTGTGAGGCTCACGTTACTTCATGCATACTCTTTTTAACAATGTAAGAAACATGCTCTCACGTTGTGTTCACTGAAACCCCGTATTGTTCCCACTTACAGGGGTACACTGTTCTCATGCTCGATGTGTTACTGCTCACACACTGAGTCTCAGGTTTGATTCAACAGTCTGCCACTGTGACAGGAGTTGTATCATCTCTTGATTTGATTCTGCATCCTTCAGGTGGAGGAGCTGAGGAGCCGACATGAAGCGGAGAGGAAGGACACGGCGGAGAGTCACAGCCAGAAGATGGAGTCTCTCAGAGGGCAGCATGAGACCTCCACACAAGGTGTGTGCAGAATACACAGCGCATTTTAAATGTTCTATTACAAACAGGTAAACCCATTCACATATTTAAAAAGGGATGCTTCATAAGTTAGCCTGCATTCATGAGGATGAGCAGTGTTGTTGCCATGATGTGTGTTCACTGGTGTGTGTGTGGGATGTTTCAGAGCTGAAGAGGATCCAGCACACAGAACTGGAGAACCTGAACACATCCCTGAAGGACACTGAAACATCTCTCTCTGTAAGACGTGTCAATGTGAACACATACGTTACTAAGGAAGGTATAAACGGCAATGTCTTAATGAAACAAACTCCACTGACATCTAATCTGCTGAGTAAGTAAAAAAAGTGTTGAAATAAGTCAGCATTTTAAACGTTTCTACATCCTGTACCTAAAGCAGCAGTCCAGCTCAGAACAGTGAAACGGCACCACATGCTCACTCCCAGCTCGCCACATGTTGACGATCGGCCAGGGCCGCTTCACGCCACCGTGTGACGCGCTGGCTGCCCCTGAGCGTCAGTGTTCAACGGGCAGGGCGTCCCATAGCAACCTGGTCTCACCAGAACACGTGAAGAGAACACGACTCCTTAACACCGCATGACGTGTCGGCTCCACGGAAACAACCCCAATGTAAAGTGAAGGAGGATCCTTTTCCTGGTGGACACACGCTTCTGCAACGTCCCGCAGTGAGCTCAGTGTTGTTTTCGACTCTTTAAACGTTTTTAACATCTACTTAATTATGGATTTTATTCCCTACCTTTATTCAAGAGCGTGTTCTTTCAATTTGAGAGCATCGTTTATTGATTTCGCGTTCAGATTTCCGTCAGCATGTGACGAGTTGGGATGAGAATGTGTTGGAAACGGCTTCTGGTGAATCATGTGTTAACAGCACCGTGAGATCACCAGTGTGTGGTGCACTGAGTGTCGCTGGCAGCATGGTCTCACAAAGTCTCCTCTTTACTCAACAATAGTTTTTCTGCAATTTGTTTTAAGACACATTTCATAGATTGCCCATGTTCCTCAGTCAGAGTGCTGATGACACAGTAGATCAGAGACCATCATGTCTCAGAGCTGCGTGGGAGCGCTATCTTCCATACCCCGTTGTAGTGTTAGCACAACCAAAGCCATGTTATGACGAACACGCATGCAGACTGCAGGCAGTTGGGTTGAACACATCGTGGAGCAGACCTGGAGCCAGTAGAGTGATGCAGGCCTCTGCTCCTCAGGTCGCAGCAGAGAAACATCAGGACCTGCTGGTGCTTCTGAATCTGAAATGTCTGCTTACTAAATGAAACCAAAGCTCAGCGTTCACTAAAGGATGCTTCTGTCTCTGTTTCCAGGAGAAGGTCTCTGGGCTGTGTGCAGAGAAGGAGGCTCTGAGTGAGAAGCTGGGCGCAGAGGAGGAGCGCAGGAAGCAGACCCTCACAGACAAGAACCTGGTACACATGGTTACTCCTGTCATTCTAGAGCACGCGGGAATGACTCAGCATTTCACCACCTTGTCTCAAAGACAATGGTTTTCTGAAAGTGTTTTGTTGTTATCCTGACACAAGGTCAGGGCTACACAAGCGGCAGAGACTTTAACCTTTTGTTCTCCGACATAAAGTAGGTCAGGAAATACCCCACTGGTGAATGTCTGAAGTCTGTTAGTAGACATACAAACAGACACATGACTGAATGAGAAGACATGTCATCACACTGAACACAAGCTACCTTTAGCTTAGCTTAGCTTTAGCTTAGCCGGGTGACATGAAGTCACGTGACCTGTTGTAGCTCCTTTGTAGCTTAACGTTAGCCTTTAACTTCTGGTGATTGTATTTGTGCTCAGCCTTTTGTGTGTAAAAATATGGAAATCATCCTTGTTTTTAAAAAAACGTTTAAGTATCCTAAACGTTTTTATCACAGATCTTATTTTTTGCAATATTTGGAAAAATCCTTTTAGTGGAGGGAGCCAATGTGATGCTCACTGCCGTGTCGCTCACCAAGACACGTCATCATCACTGCACCGCTCTGAAGCTTCCTGATACAGAGATCGCGGAGGGGGATAGAGACAGTTTGTTCTGCTCAACAACGCCCCCTGCTGGTTAGGAAGGGTTACACATTCTGGGCCTCATGAAATGACCCGATCTCTAACCACTTGTGCCATGGTCATTGTCTCCGCTGCTCTTCCCCCACAAAGGCATTGAGCGTCACACTCCTCTAACGTGTTTGTTCTCGCAGAAGAACTCCCACACCGTGTACCTGGAGCAGGAGCTGGACAGTCTTAAGGTCGTGCTGGAGCTCAAGAACAACCAGCTGCACCAGAAGGAGAAGAAGCTCATGGACATGGACAAACTGGTGGGCAATCCCTCTTCCCTTATCACGTGTTATCACATGTCATAACATCAACCCGAGTGGGAGATTGTGGTGTGATCCTGGACATGTACCTGTTTGTTCAGCTGAGAATGAACTACGAACCTGTCCCTCCAACACCGTCCCCCCTGACTGCCTGTATTATGTTCTTATCCTTCTCGCTGTCATTTCTTTACGCTTTATTAGCATAGTTTAAAAAAAATCGCTGTAGATGTTGTCAGTCTCACGACGGTATTGGGACGTTTATTTACCGCGATATTCGGTATATCGTTACATCCCTATAGTCTGCAAGTGTAATGTACCATACAATGACATTAGCTTCACATGACAGTAAGTGATGGGCATAAAGTGAAACACCTGTCGAGTCAATGGCCGTGAAAACTACCAGCAACGCATCGCTAACCTTGATCACACATTTTGGGAGGTTAACTTCAATCTAGATTTGTCATAAGGCAAATCAGACTACCCCACAAAGAGCCATATAAGTGGTTAGTCTGACCCCTCCCTGTCTGCCCAGCCTGAACTGCCCATTTCCTGAAAAAGCATGACTCGAAAGAAGTGTGAACTCTGCGTCATTTCAGAGCGCCGGGTAGACTGTGATCAGATCCTGTTTCAGAGGCGCCTTCATTCCCCTGATCACTTTCACCTGGTGTGCGTCGTTAGGGGAGGAAGGTCATACAAGGAAGGATGGATAAACAACCTCACATACAACTAATGCTAACGTGCGTGTGTGTGTGTGTGTGTGTGTGTGTGTGTGTGTGTGTGTGTGTGTGTGTGTGTGTGTGTGTGTGTGTGTGTGTGTGTGTGTGTGTGTGTGTGTGTGTGTGTGTGTGTGTGTGTGTGTGTGTGACAGTTGGAGACGAATGTGAAACTGCAGGAGTGTCTAAATAAGGTCCAACAGGAGAACGAGGACTACCGGGCCAGGATGGACAAACACGCTGCTGTCTCAAAGTACGTACAAAGTGTGTGTGTGTGTGTGTGTGTGTGTGTGTGTGTGTGTGTGTGTGTGTGTGTGTGTGTGTGTGTGTGTGTGTGTGTGTGTGTGTGTGTGTGTGTGTGTGTGTGTGTGGTCTAGCATTACTATACTTGTGGGGACCTACATCTGTTTACATAGTCACGTGTGGGGACTAGCTTCCCTTATGGGGACAAATTGGATGTCCCCATAAGGGGAATTTTTAATTAATTTTAGGGTGAAGACTTGGTTAGGGTAAGGGTTAGGATAAGGGTAAGGTTAAGGGTAAGGGTTAGGGTTAGGATAAGTCTCCAGGAAATGCATGTAAATCAATGTAATGTCCCCTGAAGTGATGTATACATGGTGTGTGTGTGTGTGTGTGTGTCCTACTGCCTTGTGTGTCTTCAGTTGTCCAGGCTAGCCATGAATCTGTCCAGCCACAGACAGTGTCTGGCGGTAAACCCCGGAGGTAGCGACTAAAAGCAGCTTTCCACTCGGTATACTTTCCTCTGACACACAGTGGTACAGGTCTATGGGTTTAAAGAGTGGCCTATCTGTGAGACGCAGCTGGCTGTGGCCCTTTAAGCCCGTTCAGTGCTTTCTCTGGTTTGATGTCACATCTGAACTCTCTCTCTATAACATTGTGTTTCAAGCTTAACAATTTCTCATGCCAACATCAGCCACATAAAGGTAGTGTCTCATCGAGGCCATGCACTTCATAGCTGAACCCTGAGAATACACTGAAGTAAATACATCATGTGATCAGATGCTTGTGACCAGCAGGCAGCTCTACGGCCGTGGCTCAGTCTGTAGGGACTTGGTATTGAAACCGAACGGTCGCCGGTTCACGTCCAGATCGGACTGGAGAGGTGCCAGTTCACCTCCAAGGCCACTGCCAAGGTGCCCTTGAGCAAGGCACCTGGCAGCCTCTCTGCTCTGCCAGCTCTCCTACCTGCATGTGGTTGTATGTGCGTGTATATCCTCCCTACAGTATGTGTGTACAATAAATGTATTTGTAATAAAGTATGTCTTCTTCTTCTTCTTCTTCTTCTTCTTCTTCTTCTTCTTCTTCTTCTTCTTCTTCTTCTGTATGAGCACCTCTATCACCTGAACAGTGTGACCTGTGACTTGTTCTCAAAGAGCTACAGCATAGTTCTGGCAATACACATCTCAGGTCCCGAGCTCCTCCAACAATGCAGCAACAATATACTTAGAAGTCAATAGCAATAAAAACATTCAAGAGACTGGTGCAAGGGACAAACACAGAATGTCAAATGAAAGACTTTATATTGTAATAATATCAAACTAAAGACGTGTTTATGCTTGGTACTTCAGTGGTTGCCTGAGACTCTGCCCTCGGACAGTTCCCAGTTCACCTGGTAAAGCAGTTTGTGCAGATAATAGAATCGGCTCTCTGTCTCCCCCTGCAGGCAGCTCTCCAGCGAACAGGCCAAACTCCAGCAGACGCTGCAGAAGGAGTCCAAGGTCAACAAGCGCCTGTCTATGGAGAACGAGGAGCTGCTCTGGAAGCTGCACAATGGAGACCTGCTGGCCAGCCCCCGCCGCCCCTCCCCCACCTCACCCTTCGGCTCACCTCGGAACTCTGCCTCCTTCCCCACAGCTGCACCCTTATCGCCCAGATAACCCCGACAACAAGCCTCCTGCTCCAGCAGCCTGGACAAGGCAGAGCTGTTCCACACACTGGGAAGGACTTCAGTCACAGCAGTGTTGTTGCATATTAATGATACACTTGTTCATTTGGAACACATTGCATAAAGACGCTTGTTCTGAAAGCGTGGAGACGTTGCAGTGGCACCGGCGCACTTATGTCTGGCAGAGGAAGGGCCATGCTCTACCAAATGCCTAGTTCTCCAACAAGCCTTTCTTCTTGTTCTGAAGAGAACATACACCAGGCACACCTCAGGGTCCGTACGTGGGCCCTCGCTCTTATGACTATCCTTCCATGTTTTCTCTGATATGTTGTACAATTTAGGATCCTTTTATCCTGTTATCTCATACCGCTCTTTCCAGAGGCGCGTGAGAAGGAACCTTGGACTTGAGGCTTGTGGGAACAGACTCAGAGTGGTCTGGGTGTTTGGTGGGGGGCTAGCATGGACTGCTTTGCCTATTCCCCTTCTTTCAAAGAGGACCTTTTTCCCAAAGAGCAAAACTCAATCCCTCGTCTGCTTGGAGCTCTGGAAGAAGTGAACAACGTGCCGTCCTTCTGTTGAGGAACTGACCTTTAGATCTGTTGCTCTGAGTCAGCTCCTCACCACCTCTACCTGGAACCACCTTGGATGTTAGATCTGAGCTGTCAGTTCAGAGACTGAACACATCCTCCCAGAGCCAAATAGCAGAAGTGTTCGGAACTCAGATGTTCCTAAAATGCCTCAGTTCACCATGTTGTTTTATTTTGGACATGAAATAAATACAAAAGGATCTGAGATAAAAGCACCATTGTTTTATTTGGATATTGAAATAATTGCAGAATTGACATGCAAGTGAATGAAACATGAGATGACAGACTTTAAAGAGATGCCACAGAATGGTGTTGGATGTGTGGGGTTTCAGGACGCTGCTGGGCAGCAGTCGGAGACCCTCTCTTGCTTTCAGTGTTGAAGTCGGCCACGATGATCTTCAATGATGTCGCCCTTTGCTTAGCTGCTGGTCTGTCGTCCTGGTAACGGGGTAATGACCTGTGGCGGAGGCTCCAGGTCAGCGGCTCGTACCATCATGACCACAGATTTGATAGAGTACCACCAGCCGTGCCACGTGTACCAAACCACCCCGTCATCAGCCATGGCTTGGTCCGGCCCTCTGTAGTGACCGTTCAGGTTCCCTGAGTCACACCTGCAGCGCGGAGAGACAGAAGAAGACCTGCAGTACCTTCTGTATAACCATTTAACCTCTGCCCCCTTGCTGTTCCTCTCTTTGCGTGTGGTTCTACTGAGTGACGGACCTACCTGCTGAACCACCAGCCGGACCTGCTGTGTCTGATGCAGCTGGTGTGGTTCTCCGTGTCTCCATTATGAACCTGGTCATAGGTGCTGAACTTGATCCCGTTTGACCCAGGGAGTTCTTTTGTAAGAAATGGACCAGTCCGTTTCTTCCCGGCAGAGGGGGGGCTGTGGACATGAGCCAGGGCGTCCCCCGCGTTCCCAGTGTACTCTCCCACATGTAACTGGTACTGGTCCTTTGAGGGAACAGGAGACACACACTTCAGGAAAGCCCTTTCATAGGAGCCAACATGCTTATCATTCCTGTTATTGTAAATATTTGTTTAAATGGCACACAGGTGGTATTGGTCACTCCGGCAGTCATCACAGCGTGCGGTGTCGGGTGTTCCGTGCAGCTGCTGTGCTGGTGTGGGTGACAGAGAGGGTGAGGCCGTAGGTCCTGCTACGATGATTATTTATGTTATTTGCTTTATTAAATGATCAACACAACTTCAGCACGGACTC
>NW_027262491.1:0-28920 GCF_902827115.2 Pseudochaenichthys georgianus
GATAACACCATTAAACAGTTACACAACATAACAGCAATAATATCGATAGCAGCGTCCCTAGCAACCACCTTGGTAACAATGAAAACGTTGTATGGACGCAATTTCCTGAAGTAATCTTCGTAATAACTAGCAAACTAAAGATCATGTACATCCACTGCACACACAATCTGAAATAACAACTCATATTTCTCGCATCAAATGACATCAAAACGCATTTTAATGGCCAAACTAACTTTAAAATAGGCATTTTCCACCGAGAATAAAACGAATGTCGGCCATGTTTTTTTTTTCTGCAGGGGGAAATGTGAAGATCACGTGACATAGACGCAGCCATTGGAATGAATGGTGAACAAAAACGTAGGGATCTTACAATTTCAGAGGCGTTTTTGTAGAAATACTACGTCCCACGTTGTGGACCAACGTAGTTACAGTATTACACGTTTAGATGTGAGACTGGGGGGTCAAGCCCCGACCCGTATTGAGCATGCGCAGATCTAAGATCCAGCAGAAATGATCAAGAGTTAAAGTCTGCTGCTTATTGTTCTACGAGGCCAAAATAGATGAGTGAGTGTGTTAATATATTTGGCAGTCTGGAGTAAATCTGTAGATGTGTGTGTGTGTGTGTGTGTGTGTGTGTGTGTGTGTGTGTGTGTGTGTGTGTGTGTGTGTGTGTGTGTGTGTGTGTGTGTGTGTGTGTGTGTGTGTGTGTGTGTGTGTGTGTGTGTGTGTGTTTCATGTATAGGCCTCTCACGATAATTAATTTTGTTGGATTTTCCCGCAAATTATTGCGATAACCGATAATATTGTCGGCACCGTTGTATGACCATTTTAGACCACTGACATAATGATAATATATAATAATAAATCAAGTACATCCTTTCAAACTGCTAGTCACATCCTCATGGAAATGGAAATGTATCGATGTCAGAAAAGTTATCGAGTTCATTTTTATTTATCGTACTTGTTCGTAATTAAGTGCTTATCGCGACAGGCACACAATAAAACAGTGGAAACAAACATGTGTTTGACTTTCACTAGTGAATGAAACTCTGTGCCCTTTATAGTCTGTGTCCAATATTGTGTATTTGTACATATTGTATATATAGATATATATGCTAAGGTCCCGCTGCTGACACGATAGCAGTCATTTAGTGCACATATGTGTAATCAAACCCATGATATCAAAATCTCACTCCAGCCAGGTACCCAGAGTTGGCAACCCTGGCTTAGTGTTAGCGGTTAGCATTGCTTTAGCAACAAGTTAAGCTTCCTCTCATCAGAAAGCCAATGAATTCGGCAAAGGCAACAGAAGGCAAACGGTTAGCTCTCCAAAATACAAGTCATAACAACCAGGCTAACTAGCTAACAACAGCTACTGTTAGCTAGTTAGCATTAGTTTTACTTTAGCAACAAGTAAAGCTTTCTCTCTTTCAAGAAAACACAGACGATGAAAAAATGAAACAGTCTGTGGTAAAGGGCTGTTATTTAGAGCAGTGTTTCTCAAACTTTTTCATACCAAGGACTTAACCAATACAAAAACACTCGCGGACCGCCTAACTCCGCAAATATAAAAAAAACACATAGTTTTTCTAGAACAGATTACAAATCGCCTGGAAATGGTACAAACAAGTGGCAACGTGTTCGACGAAGGTGTTGCGCTGGGCTATTTCAAGCAATCGAAAGTGAAACTTAAGCTCGCTCCATTGCGGAGATATTTCCGCGAGAGTGCGGAAAACTTAAATATATTTATTTATTTCAAATATGAAATGTTACCAATATACTCACGGACCACTCGGGGGCGCTCACGTACCACCAGTGGTCCGCGGACCATACTTTGAGAAGCACTGATTTAGAGGGTAACATTGTTGCATACTTCACTAAAGCCACTTTATGGATATTTTTGTATGCATTTAAGCGACATTTGTGGTGTCCTTCCTGTGTTTCAAAATGCAGACACTGTTTCAATCCAAAAATATAGTATTGATTGTGTTGGATTAGTACATTTACATACATTTTTAAATCGCTTACATTCATGTAGAGTTTCAAGAGATAAAAGAAAGTGAACATGTTGTTGTTTGTTCTGACGGGTGGAGCCTCCCATTCGTCAACGTGTCCTGATATTTTTCACTTAAAGAGTTTTGAATACATTCCCACTTCCTGATTGAAGTACGGCTTTAGCCCTCGGGTCGTTGAACATGATTTCACAGGCGAGGACATCATTGCATCACTCACGGCTGCAGAGCAATTTTCCAAGGCCTTTCTGTCAGAAAAGAACTCAGAAAACAAACAACCGTCTGGTGTGATATCAGCGCCGCGGTGTCCTGACGATCAGACTTTGAAGTCTTGATTCGAATCTCAGAAAGTCTGCTCTGAACCCTGGTTTCTAGAATAAAACCAACATTCATTTCATCCTCCATTATGCATTCCTGAGTCATGCAACAGCACCCTGTCCTCTACAAAGAGAGGAAGAAATACCAATACAGCAATGAAAAGAACTGTGTAATTACAGGGGAAATGTATGCATTAAAAAGCGTACGTAAGTAAAGGGGCATAGCAGCCAAATGTAGTAACTTTAAATGACTAGCTTATTCTCTCTGACTGAGATAATATTATGTGATATTTGTTCAACGTTTTTGGTGAGATATGGATCATTATTGACTTGAAACCTTGTGAGAAGATTAGAGGAAGAAATTATATTTTCATAGACTTCCAACTAAATTCAGCTTTTTGTAAGAATCCGCCAAAAAGGGTTGTGAACCACTGATTTGGTCTGAAACATGTGTTTGAAAAGCTTTTTACAAAGTCCATAATGTCAAGTCTTCCATCTTAAAGGCCCTTAATGCTCTTTTATGGGTTCATATGTGGGAGCTTTACTGCGACATGTTTGACATGCACAAAAACCCATATAACAAACTATAGATTTTTTTTCAGTGATTTTACAAATGTCAGCAAGTGTAAAACTTCCACTTCAGCGAACTGTTCTCTGCCTATATTGTAAATAAAATCAGTTTCTAAAACTCAATTATATACGATCACTATGTGAACTCAACTCAAATATAATTATAGACTTCATGAAACATCTGAAAAGGCCTCCAAACGAAGTATGCAGAAAGGACAAAATGTAAAATATTTCTGACTTGGTCTTGGTCAAAGCCTCAGCTTCACATAAATATTTATATTCATAGTATTTTATTTAAAGTGCAGTATTTAATCCAGATGGATGGTATCTGCCAGTGCCTTTCCTGTGCGTGTATGTGTGTGTGTGTGTGTGTGTGTGTGTGTGTGTGTGGTGTGTGTGTGTGTGTGTGTGTGAGTGTGTGTGTGTGTGTGTGTGTGTGTGTGGTGTGTGTGTGTGTGTGTGTGTGTGTGTGTGTGTGTGTGTGTGTGTGTGTGTGTGTGTGTGTGTGTGTGTGTGTGAGTGTGTGTGGGGGGGGGGTAATGGCTCCTCCGTGCTCTTGTGGATATAAAAAGTATCCATCAGAGATCTGATGATATTCCAGCGTTTTGATTTGAGGGTAAATGGACATATTGTACTTTATCCTGCAGCGCCTCCTCAGTAATGACACGCTCAGGGAAGGCATCAGGCTGCAGGGAGTGGAAGCGCGTGTGTGTGTGTGTGTGTGTGTGTGTGTGTGTGTGTGTGTGTGTGTGTGTGTGTGTGTGTGTGTGTGTGTGTGTGTGTGTGTGTGTGTGTGTGTGTGTGTGTGTGTGTGTGTGTGTGTGTGTGTGGGAGAGGTGCGCTCCCGCAGGTATCCTCTCTGGAAGAATGATGAAGGAGAAACTGAGGACGTGTGAGCACATGTACACACACTGTTTGTTTCAACAGCCTGTGTGTGTGTGTGTGTGTGTGTGTGTGTGTGTGTGTGTGTGTGTGTGTGTGTGTGTGTGTGTGTGGGTGTGTGTGTGTGTGTGTGTGTGTGTGTGTGTGTGTGTGTGTGTGTGTGTGTGTGTGTGTGGTGTGTGTGTGTGTGTGTGTGTGTGTGTGTGTGTGTGTGTGACTCAGATTTGAACACACCTCTGCTCTCTGCTCTGACTTCTCTCTGGTGGATGTGAAGTGGAGATCTCACAGTGTGTGTGTCTTGTCCTCATGTCACGCCAGCTCTGCGCACACGGCTGAGTCCTCCAGCTGAACATGACAGAGAAACACAGCACGCCACCTGCTGGAGGAGAGCAGCGGCACATCTTACTGTTTCATTACATCTAACCTGATTATCGTGAGAATCAGTTATCAACATGTATTTGAGGATATTTATTTAATTGAATTAAAATTGTAATTCTGAGTGTGTTTATCCGGAAGTCAATGTTGTTACTGCCTACATGTGAGCAGAACATCTATTCAACATGTTTATTGAACATTGGAGTTGTTTTTAGATTTCAGTATTTATTAAAAATACTAAATATAATTTCTGCTAGCTTATATGGATATTTAAAATGAACTGTGTCAGAAAGTAGTTTTTTCAATATGTATCTTACTGTCTTTAATAATGCGCCACTAAACTGAAGCAAATCCCTTTTATGTGAAAACCTATTCGGCAATAAAACAAATTATAATTCCAACCATTACCATCCGAGGAAAGTACGATTACTTTATTAAGAATCTCAAAACCAGAGGTGGAAGTAACTTAGTACATTTACTTAAGTACTGTACTAAAGTAATATTTTGAGGTACTTTACTGGAGTATTTCCATGTTATGCTACTGTGTACTTCTACTCAGTTCAGAGGTACATGGTGTACTTTTCCTCCACTACATGTATTTAATACCTTTAGTTACTTCTCAGATCTGGATGAATGATGTGAAATATAATCAAGTGTTGAATCAGACTTCAGTTCCACCTGGAGTAAATCCACCAGCTACCCTGCAGTCTACAAAGTACTTCAGACTAGCTGCACCTTCACCAGCTACCCTGCAGTCTACAAAGTCCTTCAGACTAGCTGCACCTTCACCAGCTCTGAGAACACTTTCATGATCAATCATTATAAAACATATCATATATATTATTCTGAAATGGACCAATCTGCACAACGACTACTTTCACTGTCTTTCACTAT
Source organism: Pseudochaenichthys georgianus (assembly GCF_902827115.2). Lineage (NCBI taxonomy): Eukaryota > Metazoa > Chordata > Actinopteri > Perciformes > Channichthyidae > Pseudochaenichthys > Pseudochaenichthys georgianus. The sequence goes on from NW_027262491.1 coordinate 5,051, forward strand.
ATTTAGATGAGAATACTTTCTACTTTCACTTGAGGAACATTTTGAATGCAGGACTTTTACTGTAACAGAGTATTCCTACACTCTGGTACTTCTACTTTTACTCAAGAACAAGATGTGAGTACTTCTACTTTTACTCATGAACAAGACCTGAGTACTTCTACTTTTACTCAAGTACAAGATCTGAGTACTTCTACTTTTACTCAAGTACAAGACCTGAGTACTTCTACTTTTACTCAAGTACAAGATCTGAGTACTTCTACTTTTACTCAAGTACAAGACCTGAGTACTTCTACTTTTACTCAAGTACAAGATCTGAGTACTTCTACTTTTACTCAAGTACAAGATCTGAGTACTTCTACTTTTACTCAAGTACAAGACCTGAGTACTTCTACTTTTACTCAAGTACAAGATCTGAGTACTTCTACTTTTACTCATGAACAAGACCTGAGTACTTCTACTTTTACTCAAGTACAAGATCTGAGTACTTCTACTTTTACTCAAGTACAAGACCTCAGTACTTCTACTTTTACTCAAGTACAAGACCTGAGTACTTCTACTTTTACTCAAGAACAAGACCTGAGTACTTCTACTTTTACTCAAGTACAAGATCTGAGTACTTCTACTTTTACTCAAGTACAAGACCTGAGTACTTCTACTTTTACTCAAGTACAAGATCTGAGTACTTCTACTTTTACTCAAGTACAAGACCTGAGTACTTCTACTTTTACTCAAGTACAAGATCTGAGTACTTCTACTTTTACTCAAGTACAAGATCTGAGTACTTCTACTTTTACTCAAGTACAAGATCTGAGTCATTTCATTTCATTTCAAACCTTTATTTATACAGATAAAATCCCATTGAGATCATTGATCTCTTTTCCAAGGGAGACCTGTTCAAGTAGTTCCACATGAAACAAAAAAGCATAAACAGAACAACAAAAGGACATCATACAGCATCATTTACACAACTATCCACATGAGCAGGTACCAATAGCTTCCGGTTGAGTAGCATCCAACCGAGCTTTAAAAACATTTAGTGGCACCAGATTGTTCAGTTTCCATTTAATTTGCAGACTATTCCAAGACAGAGGAGCTGCATCTAAAAGCTGTCTTCCCTAAGACAGTCCTAGCAGTTGGGACATTTAATAAAACCACAGCATTCGATCTCAGGCAGTAGCCACTTACAATTCTCCGTGAGATCAGGGAGCAGATATAAGATGGAAGTTTCCCTAACATGGCTTTGTATATAAAAATGTACCAGTGACTGAGCCTCCGTACGGTTAGTGAAAGCAAACCAGCCCTTGCATACAGGGTGCAGTGATGGGTTAATGCTTTACAGTTTGTCACACATCTCAGAGCGCTGTGATACGCAGCATCTAACTTGACCAGGCAATTGGCAGGTGCATTCATATAGACCAGATCCCCAGAGTCCAGCACAGGTCAAAGGTCACAGAGCCTCTTCCTGGCCTCAAGCGAGAAACAGGACTTGTTCCTGAAAAAGAAACCTAGCCTAACCCTCAGCTTTTTAAGCAGATTATTGACATGAAGTTTAAAAGAGAGACAATCATCAAGCCAGATACCAAGGTATTTGTAACAGGTAACAACTTCAAGTTTTATTCCTTGCGTAGTTACAATATCTAAAACAGGCTCTGGTGTCTTTTTAGCTTTAGAAAAGAGCATTACCTTGGTTTGATCCACATTTAAAAGAAGCTTTAGTTCAGAGAGCTGAGTCTGAATAGTGTTAAAAACAGCCTGTAATTTAACACCAGCCTCCTGAATGGAGGGACCTGCACAGTACATCACAGCATCATCCGCATACAAATTTAAGGTTGCTCCTTCGACATTTTCACCTAAACTATTGATGTAGATGGAGAATAAAAGTGGTCCTAAAACAGAACCTTGAGGTACACCATTAGCAATGTTCAACCACTCAGAAGACAGCCCATCAAAGTGAACACATTGGGACCTTTCAGAGAGGTAGTTCTCAAACCACCCACTGCAAGGCTGGATAGGCCAATACTGAGTAGCCTCTGCTTTAAGATGAGATGATCAACGGTGTCAAACGCTTTGGAAAGGTCAATAAACAGAGCTGCACAGTGTGAGTACTTCTACTTTTACTAAAATACACAATCTGAGTACTTCTACTTTTACTCAAGTACACGATCTGAGTACAAGCTCTGAGTACTTCTACTTTTACTCAAGTACAAGCTCTGAGTACTTGGTTTAATTTTACATTTCTAAATAAGTCTTAATGAACTCTGGTCTTTTCAGTTAACACACTTTATTTGTGTTATGATATGGTTATTCTTCACTATAAAATGTTGTATCTTTAACATTCATCACTGGTCCTGGTTTATGTTTTATTTTACGAAATGTACTTAATTCACCTTGAACATTGTTTGCATTAAACATATTTTATTTTTTAAATAGGCAGCGGATTCATATTAGTCTAATTTATTTTAAAATACATTATTTCCAAAATGTATCTCAGCACATATTTATGAATGAAAACTATGGTAAACTATTTTGTATTTCTTTTTTAATAAGTAAACAATGATTTGTTATTTGTCTAGTGTGTGTATCGTGTGGTGACCCACCTCGACCACCAGAGGGCAGAGTTGCTCAGGATTCACCAGATCACAACAAAGGGTTAACGCCTCCGTGTTTTTACAGTTTCCCCTCTTTATAATATTTGAACACGCCAGACAAAACCAAACCAACACAGTTTAGAAAACACTGAAATGACTTTAATCTGTGTGTGTGTGCGCGCGCGCGTGCGTGTGTGTGTCTGTGCTATTATTTAGAGGTATATTTTATTTGTAAGTAGGGAGAAATGTAACCTGATATATAAACATCATTATCTTAATTTTCCTGCAGACTTTTCCTTTTTTTGGGAGACATGAATGAATCAAGAAAATTGTGTGTGCGCGTGTGTGTGTGTGCGTGTGTGTGTGAGTGTGTGCGTGCGTGCGTGTGTGGGTGGAGCTTCTCTTGTTTTGCGGTCGTCTGTTTGCTCTCAGCCTCACAACAGAGAGGAGGACCGGGGAAGAAACACCGACTCTCGGCACCGGAGGAACCTGATGATTTTACCGGTCGTTTCCCCGGAGAAGGACGCACTTATTTCCCCGGGACCTCCTGGATATATCCGTGCGTAAAAAAAAAAGGGGAGTGTTCTGATCCAGGAGGGTTTCTTATCACCGACACGTTGGGAGGAGGACTGTGGCAATGGATGAGAGCGCGTGAGGGGAATAACTAACGCGTCCCGGGGATTCATCCTTGTATTTCAGGGACCGGGGATTTAACAAAACAAAAGGCAGCAGATATTGAAAAACGCCAACAAAATGGGCAACAGCTTCTCCAATATCTCCGCCTTCCAGTCGCTGCACATCGTCATGCTGGGGCTGGACTCTGCGGGGAAAACCACCGTGCTCTACCGGCTGAAATTCAACGAGTTCGTGAACACCGTGCCCACCATCGGGTTCAACACGGAGAAGATCAAGCTGAGTAACGGCACTGCGAAGGGCATCAGCTGCCATTTCTGGGATGTTGGAGGTCAGGAGAAACTGAGGCCACTTTGGAAGTCTTACAGTCGGTGCACGGACGGTATCATTTACGTGGTGGATTCTGTGGATGTGGACCGGCTGGAGGAGGCCAAAACCGAACTGCACAAAGTCACGAAGTTCTCCGAGAACCAGGGAACTCCTCTGCTGGTGATCGCCAACAAACAGGATCTGCCCAAGTCTCTGTTAGTGGAAGAGATCGAGAAGCACCTGGCCCTCAAGGAGCTGAGCCCCGCGACACCTTATCATGTCCAACCGGCATGCGCCATCATAGGAGAGGGGCTGCACGAGGGCATGGACACTCTGTACGAGATGATCCTGAAGAGGAGGAAGTCTCTGAAGCAGAAGAAGAAGCGGTAACAGTTGCTGGGGCTGGGTTCAGTCCACAAAGTCAGATTTCTGCAGATTAAAGTCAGATTTCTGCAGATTAAAGTCAGATTTCTGCAGATTAAAGTCAGATTTCCGCAGATTAAAGTCAGATTTCTGCAGATTAAAGTCCGACTTCAGAACAGTGTGATGCTGAAGGAAGACTCTGAAGCAGAAGAAGCATAGCAGCCGCTGGATTCGCTTTACTTTGCAGTGATTCATTTTGGATTATTCCCAAGAAGTCAGATTTCTGCAGATTAAAGTCAGATTTTGAAAATCACAAGAAACTGTACGAGATTATCCTGAAGGCAGTCTCTGAAGCAGAAGAAGAAGCAGCAGCTGATGCTCGGACTGTTTGGCCACAGGTTTGCTTTGCAGTGATTCGTTTTGGATTAAAGCTGTGAAAGCTTCTGCACACAGGAGATACAAATACAACCAAAAAGACAGAGACACTTGTTCAGTTCAGCGTGGAGGAATGCGGGAGAGGATCAGGGCCGAGAGAGAGGGATAATGTCCGGGCTGCGTGAAGACAAAACAATGTTGGGTTCTGATTTTAATCCCAGAGTTCTGGGATTGAATTAAGAATGGTCAGAATTTCTGAGATTTCAAATAACATTTTTTTTTTAAATAATTCTGATTTTAAGGTAATAATTAAAAAAAGGAAAGACATCTTTAAAAAAGTTAGAATTCTGTGAAAAAAGTTAGAATTCAGAGAAAAAATGTACAATTCCCCAAAAAGACAGAATTCCCCAAAAAGAGAACAGATTTCTGAGATTGAAGTCATATTGTGAGAATAAATATATATATTTATTTCTGACTTTTTTCCAAAGATTTGTTTCAATTCTGACCATTTTTGGGAATTCTGAGATTTAAGTCAGAATTCCCCAAAAAGTCAGAATTCCCATAAAAGAGAACAGATTTCTGAGATTTAAGTCGTAATTGCGAAAACAAAATATACATATTTCAGACTTTTTGGGGAATTCTGAAATTTAAGTCAGAATTCCCCCAAAAAGCAGAATTCCCCCCAAAAAAGCAGAATTCCCCAAAAAGGCGGAATTTCCAAAAATAAACAGATTTCTGAGATTGAAGTCGTAATTGCGAGAAAAATAATATATATTTCTGACTTTTTTCCTGAAGTTTTGTGATTTTTTTAACCGATTTCAGACTTTTTGTTGGAATTCTGATGTTGTTTTTGGTACTCTGACCTTTCTGTCTTAAATCTCACACATCCCCAAATCCTTTCCTCGCGTTGCCCCAGCCCTCGTCCGTAGAGAAAGAGGAGCGGCTGGCCCGTCTACCTGCTGCTTTCCTGCTTTAACCACAGAAGAAGAAGAAGCTCCTTCATTTTGATTTCCCAAAAAGTGTGGTTTTGCACGTGGCTTCGAGTCACTCTTTCTTTCTGGAGAATCTGTGAGTCACGCTGACTGTTTGTATTCCTGTGGGAGCGTCGGAGTCTCGTTCCTCTGCTGGAGGACGGAGGACAGAGTCGACCACTTTGCACTTTTCATTTCCTACACCTCACAGACACTGTATGCGAGATAGAGGAGCAGACCCAGGTGCTGTATGTATACTAAAGAAGCCAAAATTGAAGTATTTTTTGAATATTAAAAGATGTAAAAATCCACAGCTGTTCTGGTTTTTCTCCCCCGGAGTCAGTTGACCTTTAACCTGCAGGATTCTCTCGTCCAGGTGTGGTTAGAGAGAGGTCACAGAGGTTACACCCTCGCCCTGCACATTGAGCGGAGTGTGCTGCCTCACCACAGCAGCACCCCCAACGTCCCGAGTGCAGCTAGCTTCCTCGAGATTATGTTATAGTTATTTCCACATTAAAAGGCCTGTTTCCTGTGAGTGCTTTAAAGGCTGCTTGTGCTCAGGCTTCAGGACTCAGTTCACAGCCTTGCTCTGCACATAAGTTACCAAACAGGGTTTTTATTAATGATTAATTAGCTAATTACTTTCTGTATTAAAGGTGGGGTAGGTACGTTTGAGAAACCGGCTCGAGATACACTTGTTGTTATATTCCATGGAATGCTCTTAACATCCCGACAGCAATGAATATCTGAAGTGCTTTGACAATTAATACATTAAGAAATGTCATCTGTGGAAGCCGTGGCGCTGTGAAAAGCTCGACCAATCATCTGAGCCGGCTAAAGTAACTGGACGGCCTACCTGCCTGTCAGCCTGCCATCGGGGCACACACTGATCTCGTGCCCTCATTGGTCATGTGCGCGTTCCTGTGTGTTGGAGGCGGGGCTCTGTGAGGAAGGGGCAGATTTCTTCCGGCTGTGTATTTTCAAATTCTAGCCACTCGAGCCGGTTCCTCCAAATGACCCCACCTTTAAGAGATGTACTGGTTCGGTACATAAAAGGTGAACATGCATTTCAAAATGTCCCGATGTGTTTCAGAAAGCATGGCAGAAGTTGAACCAGCGAATGAACCCACTTTAACTTCATCGTCTTTGTCGGTTTTCTTTAAAACAAGTAAATTAAATGAATAATAGATTGTTAAAAGAATGAAATACTGGCTTTCACTTCATCTGTTTGTGTTATATCTTTCATGCCCAGGAGAACTGAGCACGCTTACTTAAGTCTAAGTACACTTGGAGGTATGTACCAGTCTTTCCATGTCGTGCTACTTACACTCCACTGCAGTTAAGATGGAAATACACGCGACTCTGTCAGATGTAGATTTGACGCGAGCGTAAGATATCTCAGACATTCCACCGTTTCAGTTTCTATCAGTTTGTTCTGAACGTCGTCATGGATTCATTTCTGTGCTTAAAGAAGTCGGACAACAACCAAGTGAGAACGAATCCGTCTTTCAGAGTCTTCTTATTTCCTGTAGGATGTATCCTCAGCCGACAGCAGCCTGCGTCCTCATTGCAATGAGTCGTTTACAAAATCAGAGCAAAGCAAAACAACAGCAAAGAGTAAACAAACGATAAAGAAACGACTTTGTGTGCTTGTGTGCAGGTTCAAATGTGTGTGTAGTGTCTGTACTGTGCACACACACCTCCGTAACACACCACAGGGGGGGGGGGGCACCCGCAAAGCAACGCCTCTTTCAGGACAACCGGGTAAAGAAGCCTTTGGAGTTTGTTAATAAGGATACATATTTTCAAAACTAAATCCAGTCGATGACAAAGGAGAGCCGGCACGCCGTGAGGATGACGCTCGGAGGGGTTTCCCCAGAAACGTTTAGATATAAACGCGCCCTGTCATTTCAGGACTTCACGTCGCCATGGCAACAGCGTAGCAGAACCAACCCGTTATTTTAGAAACAGGTTTCCTTTTCTGCAGGAGCGCACCTCTCCACACACACACACACACACACACACACACACACACACACACACACACACACACACACACACACACACACACACCACACACACACACACACACACACACACACACACACACACACACACTCACTCACTCACTCACTCACTCACTCACTCACTCACTCACACACACACTCACTCACTCACTCACTCACTCACTCACTCACTCACTCACTCACTCACTCACTCACTCACTCACTCACTCACTCACTCACACACACACACACACACACACACACACACACACACACACTCTCACACACACACACCCACGTCTCACCCTCACAGTGTCACGCAGGTTACCTGTATGCATCGTTATGGAACAGAGGAGACTCGAACGCATAACGTACAGCATTGAAACAAGGAATCCAAATGCAGTCAATCTGATATAATGTTTAGACGTATTCCACATTGTGAATGTTTGGACTTTATAAACTGGCGGCTGTATTCCTGGGACAGGTCCACGTTATGTTTTAAGGTAAAGGTTCCCCGTGGGATGAAAGACGTGACTCTGGGCTTTCATCCTGGATGAGTGTGTGTGGTTCGAGTCCTCTCTTCAGACGAGCCTCTCTTCCGGCCCGCTGCCAGCTGAAGTCAGTCATTATGTACCTTCAGTCTGTGTGTACTCAGCGTGTGGAGGAAAGGTCGCCACGTACCTGATGGATCTTCACACAAAGCAAACACGACATTATTTGCCCTGATATCTCACACGTACAGAATGCACTGAGCATGTCTCGTTTCGTGGTCAAAAGACAAGAGGGGTTATTGTCCCTTAAAGCTGCAACAGCAACACGTGGTGCAGCAAAACAAAGTGAAGCATGATACAAAGATCAGGAGAAAACACATTTAAAGTCATAACACCATTACAAATAAAGAATTGTACCAGCCTTGTCAGATCGAATATAAAAAGATATAAATAATAGTGCAGCAGTGCCTTCCTTTGACGTCTTGTTGAGAAGTGGGAAAGACAACATGACATGTAAAGTATGGATGCCGGTGGCAGATCTGTTTTTAAAATAATAATAATAATAATAATAAACATAATATTAAACTTTATTTATATATAGCACCTCTCATGCTTGCTGCAGCCCAAAGTGCTTTACACCACATGTGTCAAACTCGAGGCCCGGGGGCCAAATCAGGCCCGTGGTGGATTTAATTTCGGCCGCGGGATAATTTCTAATTGCTATTAGATCTGGCCCTCCGGTATATTGCATCACGCCTTCCCTCCATCCTGAGGGTCTCCTCCAATCAGAGCCTGAGCCCAGACATTGATGAGCTTGCTCCCCTGATGAGATGCCAAGTGTCTGAGCTAGCATCCCAGAGCAGCACACTGAGTTCAATGGATGCTTCCTTCTGCACTTCCTCTCAGGACAGCAGGGCATGCTTGGTTTCTCTCTGAGGGAATAGTTTCTTGAAGCTGTTGTTGGCCTGTGGGGAAATGCACTCATAAGAAGTGACTCTGAAAAGCTGCAGATAGAGCCGTGAGAAATGAACGCAGCTGATTGTTTAATGTTGTTTTTATAGGCAATAATTTAAGCTTTGTTAGTTCCAGGTTTAATATGTGCAATAAGTTCATTAGGGGGGCGTGTGGTGCAGTGGGTTGTGTGTTGGTGTTGGGATCAGGGGGTCACAGGTTCAAACCCCGCTGCAGTCAGCATGTCCTTGTGTCCCTGGGACCCTTCACCCCAAAGTGCTCCTGTGGGGATTGCCCTCAGTGTTGAGTATGTGAGTCGCTTTGGATGAAAGCGTCTAACAAGTGACATGTGATGTGATGTAAATAAGCTACAGTGTAGAAATGGCAATGAAATTCTTCTGACATGCAACAGATATCATAAAATACAAATAATAAATTGTGCAAGACGTCTATATATGTCAATAGAAATATATGATGTATCCAAGAATAATATGAAATTAAATAATACAGTAAGACAACATTATATACGGTTTATTACAGTGATAACTATTTATATAAATAAGTAAATTGCAAGATGACAAACAGATGGATGTTTATGGCGGCACTTAAAGGTGGGGTGGGTAATTCACTTCAGAAACACTTGTTGTTATATTCCATGGAATGATCTTAACGTCCCGATAGCAACATACATTAAGTGCTTTGACAATAAATACATAAAACATGCCATCTCTGGAAGCCGTGGCGCTGTAAAAAGCACGACCAATCATCTGAGCCGGCTAAAGTAACTGGATGGCCTACCTGCCTGTCAGCCTTCCATCTGGGCACAAACTGATCTCGTGCCCTCATTGGTCATGTGAGCGTTCGTGTGTGTGGGGGAGGGGCTCTGAAGGAAGTCTGAAGGAAGGGGCCGATCTGTTCCGGTTGCGTACTTTCAAATTCTCGCGCACTCGAGCTGGTTTCTCCATTCTTACCTCCCCCACCTTTAACAGAGCTCAGGTGTTTGATAGTCTTATGGCTTTTCCTCAATGCAACCATGCGTGTTGGTTAGAGTCCTATAGGGCGAGGCGAGCACTGGAGTCAGCGATGTTTAACCCGACTGCACTCACCTGTGGCTATATGGGAGAAGAGGTGGGTGAGTCGGGAGGACACACTCTCTCTTGACCTCGCTATCCTGCAGCATCCTTCCACCGAAATATCCTTACACATCAGTGGCATCGTCATCGCACTGAAGGTGATCGGCAGCTGGAGATATTGGATTTTCTGCTAGTTTTTCCTGCACGAAACAGAAGGAGTGGAGCAGTCGTTTAAGCGTTTCCCGTATTCAGCCCTTACATTTTAATTGGACTGCATTCGGCCGCAACATCCGATGAGACCTGGGGACAATAACCTTTTTTAAGATATCAAACAAACAAACTAATGCCTGAGTAAACATTGAAAAGTCTCGTGATTGTTGGCGGTGATTTCCCTGCTTCCTTCACTTTAGGTTGCATGTTGAGTGTATCTTTAGTTTGGATGTTGCGTCAGTAAGTGTTCAGGTCAGGTTATTCCTTCCTGAAAACAGCCGCTGAGCACAAACCACGATCAAAGACACGTCGAAGGACAAACCAGACATTATGTTCTGCAGGAAACAAGTCAGAATAAGTTGCATTCCTCCTCCTCCTGCAGTCTTTGTTGCTGTTTCCATCAGCGCTCCAATTATCTCCTTAGAGCAGGAACAGCGCGTCTCTGCTGGAGCAAAGCTAACTGCTGATTACAGGCAACAAGCACCGCAGAAATTAAAAGATAATACGCTGACACTGTGAACGCCCCACAGCAGCTCTGTTCCTCTTTTCATCGTCTCCCTGGAAGCCCAGTGTGTGGATAAATGAAAGCAGCCTGGTGCACATGTGTGTACTTTAGTTAACCCACAAGAGAGGTGGATACACATCTGTTATCCTGGGAACGTTATATTACAATAGAGACATTGTGATATCTGTTTAAAGAGAAGGCAGAATAATTAAACAGCACTTCAGCTCGTACCCGGTTACTTCATCACACTAATGCAAAAACACATTAACGCCTAAATGAGGTCTGTGGTTAACACAAGCTGAAGGGATTTTAATTCTACGACATAATATATGTCAGTTTATACCCCACTGGTTAATTTAAAAACAGAAGATGCTAACAAGTGTCTAAATGAGATGACTAAACGTCATCATGCCCAACATTAGCCTCCTTTAGCTTAGCGGTGGTGACGTGAAGTCATGTGACCGTGCTGTAGTTCCTTTATAGCCCAACATTAGCCGCCTTTAGCTTAGCGGTGGTGACGTGAAGTCATGTGACCGTGCTGTAGTTCCTTTATAGCCCAACATTAGCCGCCTTTAGCTTAGCGGTGGTTACGTGAAGTCATGTGACCGTGCTGTAGTTCCTTTATAGCCCAACATTAGCCGCCTTTAGCTTAGTGGTGGTGACGTGAAGTCATGTGACCGTGCTGTAGTTCCTTTATAGCCCAACATTAGCCGCCTTTAGCTTAGCGGTGGTGACGTGAAGTCATGTGACCGTGCTGTAGTTCCTTTATAGCCCAACATTAGCCACCTTTAGCTTAGCGGTGGTGACGTGAAGTCATGTGACCGTGCTGTAGTTCCTTTATAGCCCAACATTAGCCGCCTTTAGCTTAGTGGTGGTGACGTGAAGTCATGTGACCGTGCTGTAGTTCCTTTATAGCCCAACATTAGCCGCCTTTAGCTTAGCGGTGGTGACATGAAGTCATGTGACCGTGCTGTAGTTCCTTTATAGCCCAACATTAGCCACCTTTAGCTTAGCGGTGGTTACGTGAAGTCATGTGACCGTGCTGTAGTTCCTTTATAGCCCAACATTAGCCGCCTTTAGCTTAGTGGTGGTGACGTGAAGTCATGTGACCGTGCTGTAGTTCCTATATAGCCCAACATTAGCCTCCTTTAGCTTAGCGGTGGTGACGTGAAGTCATGTGACCGTGCTGTAGTTCCTTTATAGCCCAACATTAGCCACCTTTAGCTTAGCGGTGGTGACGTGAAGTCATGTGACCGTGCTGTAGTTCCTTTATAGCCCAACATTAGCCACCTTTAGCTTAGCGGTGGTGACGTGAAGTCATGTGACCGTGCTGTAGTTCCTTTATAGCCCAACATTAGCCTCCTTTAGCTTAGCGGTGGTTACGTGAAGTCATGTGACCGTGCTGTAGTTCCTTTATAGCCCAACATTAGCCACCTTTAGCTTAGCGGTGGTGACGTGAAGTCATGTGACCGTGCTGTAGTTCCTTTATAGCCCAACATTAGCCTCCTTTAGCTTAGCGGTGGTTACGTGAAGTCATGTGACCGTGCTGTAGTTCCTTTATAGCCCAACATTAGCCACCTTTAGCTTAGCGGTGGTGACGTGAAGTCATGTGACCGTGCTGTAGTTCCTTTATAGCCCAACATTAGCCACCTTTAGCTTAGCGGTGGTGACGTGAAGTCATGTGACCGTGCTGTAGTTCCTTTATAGCCCAACATTAGCCTCCTTTAGCTTAGCGGTGGTGATGTGAAGTCATGTGACCGTGCTGTAGTTCCTTTATAGCCCAACATTAGCCTCCTTTAGCTTAGCGGTGGTGAGGTGAGGTCATGTGACCGTGCTGTAGTTCCTTTATCGCCCAACATTAGCCACCTTTAGCTTAGCGGTGGTGACGTGAAGTCATGTGACCGTGATGTAGTTCCTTTATAGCCCAACATTAGCCACCTTTAGCTTAGCGGTGGTGACATGAAGTCATGTGACCGTGCTGTAGTTCCTTTATAGCCCAACATTAGCCTCCTTTAGCTTAGCGGTGGTGACACCAAGTCATGTGACCGTGCTGGTTAGGTCAAGACCATAGACTGTAAATGGACGTAGTGTCCGTGACGTCACCCATAGGATTCTGCAGAGTTGCCGAGAAGCCCTTAGTAGGCGGAGTCGGCCACTTGACAGCGACGTCAGAGTCTAATCCTGCCTGCTCCAAATAAGGGCAAAGAGGCGGAGCCGAGGCGGGACCTGCTGCCTCCGAACTGGAAGTAAACAGAGCTAGCTCAGGCTAAGAAGCTAAGCTAACATGAAACACATGCATACCCAGTTACTGCTAACAGTGTAGTTCCCCTATATAAACGTTACATTCATAATCAAATGAGACAATCTGCAAGAGAATTAGCTATATTTTGTTATTCTTAATGCTTGTCATTCACACGTTAAGAAAAGAAGTACCGATACATAGCAGAACAATTGTGGCGATGTTCAGCTTAATAAGCCTTGTTCAACATAATTTATTTAGCTAATACTACAGCAGGCGAACCAAGTCTGCATTTCGCTGCATTCCTTGATCTCCAGTTATAACGACGGACTCCACCGCCCGGACCTAACGGAGCCGCAGGGGGCTAGCTCCGGGACGCCGGCTGGAGCTAGCCCCCTGCGGCTCCGTTAGCTCCGGCGGCCACCACTGGGATAATTGGGTCCCCTATTAACATTTGCTCCCGTTTAGCATTACGGGCGTCATAGCCATAGACTATAAAAGTCTTACCCAAGGCTGAATCATAAACTAAAATGTATATGTATGCATAAAGGGTTACGTCCTTAGCTGGCTAATAAGTAACACGCTAAGCTACCAAGCACACAAACGCCTGCGAACGGGGTTAACATGTATAATATTATCATGTTAGACTTCTTGGAAGTTCTGTTAGTACATGCAAGCGCACAGCACGGCATTTTAATTGTCTGGTATTTGTAACAATATTCCCTAAATGGCACAATCACCACGAACACGGCTAAAGCTAAAGGGTCAAGTACAGTACTATGACTAACTAACATTGTAGCCTCTATGGTTGTAGCCTAGCAGAGTGGACAAGTTGCTGTTAGCTGACAGTGAGGCATGTACATGTCCATCAGTGACCATGCCCTAATGTGTGCAAAAACTTTAAGACCTAATATAAATAAAAGGGTCGTGTTAGAAAACAATTCACTCACAGATTCATAATCATGAAGGTGGAATCTAACTATATCGATAATAATATGTATTGCATCCATGGGTAGAAACCATGTTTTTTGCTGCTGTAAAGTTGGGCATTTTAACATGGGGGGCTATGGCTCCTTTCTGCAGCCAGTCCCTAGTGGCCCATGTGTGAACTGCAGTGTGTGGCACTTCCGTATTGGCGTCCCGGCTCTTCCCCAGAGTTTGCCGCTTGGTCGAGACGCACCAACACTTGAAATGTTTCACTGAAGTCGCACAATAAGTGGATGTCCTAATGTCATGAAGTATCTGCACATCTTTTTCTATTTACGATCAAATCTGGTAAACTTTGAAATGCTCTGAAGGGTCTTTCGCTCCCTGATTTTGGACTTGATTTTATTTTTCTTGCCCCCCAGTTTCCTGCTCCCTTTGATCACTTGACCGTCCTCATCTGGCTGCTCGGCTGCACCTTGTTACTCATTAGCAGCTGTTTGACTCTGAGCTGTGGAATGTGTTGTCTGCATTCCTCAAGCATTCAGTCTCTTTGACTTTGTCAAGGTTGAGTTTCAGTTGAGAGGGAAACCGATCAAGAACAAACGGTGTCTGTCAATCAGTGATAGAGAATCACCAAGTAGATGTAATGTTGAGGTACTTGTGTATTCCAATTATACCTCCACTTCATCTCAGAGGGAAATATGGAACTAGCACTAACTGTTGACAGCTTGAACGATTCAGATGTATAAAATATAATCAATAAGTCAGGTATCATGCCTCATTATAGGTGAAACACTTTAACGATCCCTTGGAGAAATCTACAAGCTACCCAGCGGTTTATCTATTACCTGCTGCAATATCGAAGGGATATATACAATAAAGCATCAATCATTATAGTGTAGTGCCGTGAAAAGAGAGTCCGCGGTGTATTGAGAATGGAGTTCCAATCTTTATTATCCATTAATATCAGAGAGGTTAACACATGCACTGCTCTGCCTGATGAGCCAGCAGGAATGGCAGCTAAAGCTACAGGTGTTCCCACTAAAGCAGGGGTGTCAAACTCAAGGCCCGGGGGCCAAATCCGGCCCGCGACTTCATTTTATGTGGCCCGCAAGAGATTGCAAAGAATATTATAATACGTTTATTATACGGTTACATGATACTTTACAGTATATCTACATATGTTCATTTTAATTAATTTCTTATTTTATAGTTATTTATTTATCTTTTTTTTATCCTTAATTGTATTAATCTGTGTGAATCTGTGCTGTCCTGTTTTTCAATCTCACCCTGTTGCTGTTAAACTACTGCATTTCCCCACGGGGATTAATAAAGGTTAGTTTATCTTATTTTACAGAAGCACATTGCCCATAAACTACATGTCCCACAATGCATCTCATGTTGTGACATGAAGAGACTTTCAATTGTTTTCCCTCAACTTCTGCTTTCAGACGTAGTTAATTATGAAGTTATTACCCTATCCAATAATAATCCAATGCAGAGGCAATGATATAATATAACACATTATTTCATATATATTATGTATTTATATATGTATATTTATATAGTTACAACCGGCCCTTTGAGTGCAACCATAATGCTGATGTGGCCCACGAGGAAATTGAGTTTGACCCCCCTGCACTAAAGGGTCCGTGTGGCAACACAATAAGCAAGGTGAATTATGGTCCCACATGGTGTCCCCACACAAGCCCCCCCAGAATTCACACATAAACAAAATCAGCATGGCGGGGAGGAACGACACGCCGACCCCCACGACTCCTGAGCACGGCAGTCGGAAAAGTGACTTCCGCCTGTGCGGCCCCCGGAAGGGGAGGGACCGGAACAACAGGTCTTAAATCCGTGACAGGGGTCGAGGCCGGGGGGCGGCCCCGTCGCGGAGGTCGAGCCAGCACCACCGGCTGGTCCAAGTCCAGGTGAGCAGCCTTCACCCGGTCCACCGAGACGTGCTCGGCCTTGCCACCCAGGTCGACCACCAGGTGCTTGTCCCCGTGCTCCAAGACCCGGAAAGGCCCATCGTAAGGGGGCTGCAGGGGGCCTCTGTGCGCATCGTGCCGGATGAACACGTGGAACCCGGGACACCTGAGTACCGCGCTGAGTAGTAGGGATCGGAGCAAAGGCCTCCTGCAGGAAAGCCCGCTGGGCCGACGCCGACCGGGGAGCCGATGCGTTAGGGAGGAAATCCCCTGGAGTTCTGAATACATCGTCTCTCTTTGCCAAAACTCATTTTCAAATGCATTGTCTCCACTGTGCACAGATATACACATGGGAAAACATACAAACATTGGTGCACATATATATTTTTAACCATAACAACCCTAGTGTGTTTAATATCTGTGAGCATGTGTGTGTGTGTGTGTGTGTGTGTGTGTGTGTGTGTGTGTGTGTGTGTGTGTGTGTGTGTGTGTGTGTGTGTGTGTGTGTGTGTGTGTGTGTGTGTGTGTGTGTGTGTGTGTGTGTGGTGTGTGTGTGTGTGTGTGTGTGTGTGTTTCCAGATGATGGATGTCCTCACAGAGTTTGATTATTCTCCGTCTGACAGGCCTCTTTGTCACCCGGTAAAATGCATAATTCATCCACACTTTACTAAGCAGGAAGAAGTGTGTGTGTGTGTGTGTGTGGTGTGTGTGTGTGTGTGTGTGTGTGTGTGCGTGCGTGCGTGCGTGTGTGTGTGTGTGTTGTGTGTGTGTGTGCGTGTGTGTGTGTGTGCGTGTGTGTGTGTGTGTGTGGTACTGAGGAACTCTCCTCTCCATATAGAGGCATGTTTCTGCTCCCAGACTAAACGGCAGCAGCGACACATCCCTCAGTCTGCTGCAGAAACACAAACACAACAGAGTGAGGAGGACCAGCACTATGCAACCATACAAGATTAAATATACAGTGAAGTATTAGATATTATTATGCATTTGAGCTCAGTGTGATTTCAGATTCTGGATAGATTCAGCTACAGAGTTATGGCAGCAGAGCATTTATATATGTTTTGTCAACGTATCCTAAACCATACTATAAATCCATACTGTACATTTCAGATATTGTATGTACCGTTTCGTGTATGTATATATTTTTTAAAGCTCTTTGTAAATGCAGAAACATTAAATAAGGGCTCTGTAAAGTGCCTCCATAAATATTCGTCTGTCTGCATCTTGCAAACAAATATTTTGTTACTGTACTTAAGTACATTGTTCTGGTATCAGTACTTTACTGCCCTACTTATTTTACTGACCACTTTTTACTCAAATACCTGTACTTTCTACTTCTCACATGTTGAACCCAAATACCTGTACTTTCTACTTCTCACATGTTGAACACAAATACCTGTACTTTCTACTTCTTACATGTTGAACACAAATACCTGTACTTTCTACTTCTTACATGTTGAACACAAATACCTGTACTTTCTACTTCTTACATGTTGAACACAAATACCTGTACTTTCTACTTCTTACATGTTGAACACAAATACCTGTACTTTCTACTTCTTACATGTTGAACACAAATACCTGTACTTTCTACTTCTTACATGTTGAACCCAAATACCTGTACTTTCTACTTCTTACATGTTGAACACAAATACCTGTACTTTCTACTTCTTACATGTTGAACCCAAATACCTGTACTTTCTACTTCTTACATGTTGAACTCAAATACCTGTACTTTCTACTTCTCACATGTTGAACTCAAATACCTGTACTTTCTACTTCTCTCATGTTGAACCAAATACCTGTATTTTCTACTTCTCACATGTTGAACACAATACCTGTACTTTCTACTTCTTACATGTTGAACTCAAATACCTGTACTTTCTACTTCTCACATGTTGAACCCAAATACCTGTACTTTCTACTTCTTACATGTTGAACTCAAATACCTGTACTTTCTACTTCTTACATGTTGAACACAAATACCTGTACTTTCTACTTCTTACATGTTGAACTCAAATACCTGTACTTTCTACTTCTTACATGTTGAACCCAAATACCTGTACTTTCTACTTCTTACATGTTGAACTCAAATACCTGTACTTTCTACTTCTCACATGTTGAACTCAAATACCTGTACTTTCTACTTCTTACATGTTGAACCCAAATACCTGTACTTTCTACTTCTTACATGTTGAACTCAAATACCTGTACTTTCTACTTCTTACATGTTGAACCCAAATACCTGTACTTTCTACTTCTTACATGTTGAACTCAAATACCTGTACTTTCTACTTCTCACATGTTGAACTCAAATACCTGTACTTTCTACTTCTTACATGTTGAACCCAAATACCTGTACTTTCTACTTCTTACATGTTGAACCCAAATACCTGTACTTTCTATGTTGACACAAATTGACACAAATACCTGTACTTTCTACTTCTTACATGTTGAACTCAAATACCTGTACTTTCTACTTCTCTCATGTTGAACTCAAATACCTGTACTTTCTACTTCTTACATGTTGAACCCAAATACCTGTACTTTCTACTTCTTACATGTTGAACACAAATACCTGTACTTTCTACTTCTTACATGTTGAACTCAAATACCTGTACTTTCTACTTCTTACATGTTGAACTCAAATACCTGTACTTTCTACTTCTTACATGTTGAACTCAAATACCTGTACTTTCTACTTCTTACATGTTGAACTCAAATACCTGTACTTTCTACTTCTCACATGTTGAACTCAAATACCTGTACTTTCTACTTCTTACATGTTGAACACAAATACCTGTACTTTCTACTTCTTACATGTTGAACTCAAATACCTGTACTTTCTACTTCTTACATGTTGAACTCAAATACCTGTACTTTCTACTTCTTACATGTTGAACACAAATACCTGTACTTTCTACTTCTTACATGTTGAACCCAAATACCTGTACTTTTCTACTTCTTACATGTTGAACTCAAATACCTGTACTTTCTACTTCTTCACATGTTGAACTCAAATACCTGTACTTTCTACTTCTTACATGTTGAACTCAAATACCTGTACTTTCTACTTCTTACATGTTGAACACAATACCTGTACTTTCTACTTCTACATGTTGAACTCAAATACCTGTACTTTCTCTTCTTACATGTTGAACACAAATACCTGTACTTTCTACTTCTTACATGTTGAACTCAAATACCTGTACTTTCTACTTCTTACATGTTGAACACAAATACCTGTACTTTCTACTTCTTACATGTAGAACCCAAATACCTGTAACTTTCTACTTCTTACATGTTGAACTCAAAATACCTGTACTTTCTACTTCTTACATGTTGAACACAAATACCTGTACTTTCTACTTCTTACATGTTGAACTCAAATACTCTGTACTTTCTACTTCTTACATGTTGAACACAAATACCTGTACTTTCTACTTCTTACATGTAGAACCCAAATACCTGTAACTTTCTACTTCTTACATGTTGAACTCAAATACCTGTACTTTCTACTTCTTACACGTTGAACACAAATACCTGTACTTTCTACTTCTTACATGTAGAACACAAATACCTGTACTTTCTACTTCTTACATGTTGAACTCAAATACCTGTACTTTCTACTTCTCACATGTTGAACACAAATACCTGTACTTTCTACTTCTCACATGTTGAACTCAAATACCTTTATCTGGTATACCCAGTATCTGTGTCTAATATCTAGTCAGAATATCTCTTACACCTGATATAAGACACAATAACTTCAGAAGTCACACTGCAGTGAGATATCAGGTCTTGTGTTTAGACAATGCATCATCTTGTTGAGTAAAACATCTTATTTTGAGTTGTATCTCAGATTAAACACATATTTTTTTTACATATCTATTAGAAAATTACAAACTAACTGTCAGGATTCTCATGTTTTGTCACGTTTGTAGTTTTGTATGTCTGGTTATGGGTATTTTCCTCCTTGTATATTGTCTGGTCCTTGTCCCTGTGTTTTTCCTCCCGTCGTTAGTTTCCCTGGTGTGTCTAATTTCCTGATTGTTTTCACCTGTCACTCCTTGTGTGTCTCCTGTGCTCTTCAGTGTCAGCCCCGCCCCTGATTGTTCCCACCTGTGTCTAGTTACCCTGTGTTTAAATCCCCCTGTCTCCCAGTGTTCAGCGTCGGTTCGTCTTGTGATTTGGCTTGTCCTCGGTGAGTGTTCTGTTCTGTCTGTGTATATATAGCCTTGAAATAAAGGAATTATTTTTACTTTAATCTGCATTTGGGTCCTACCTGCTTCACACACCGTAACACTAACATCAGAAAACAGAAAACCTTTGAGCATTTGCGGCTCATATTGTAACACAACATGTCCTGATTCTGGTGAAATATAGTTCAAAATGAGTTCTCCTGCTAATCACAAGATGAGATTTCTCTAAATATCCCGTCTTATTTCAAGAGATCTCACCAAGCTAATGTTCACTTGTTCTATCGGCAGATTGTTGGACTTATTTCAAGTGAAAACAGCTGGATTTCATTATTGTTTCACTTGTTTTTGGAGCAGCGTTTTTTCCCTGACATATTATTACTCGATATATAAAAATACTTGGAAACATTTCACGTTTTTGTACACTATGTCTATGTTTGAAACCGCTTTGGACTCTTTGGTTTTTAATCGTGATTTGTTATTTGGGATTTGTTCTAGTCTGACCCCTGATGGATCACTGATGGCTTTAGTCTGTATTAACTTGCTCGATGTATACGTACCACAGAACAAAAGAGCGTTGCCGTGATGACAGATGTTAGGAGGCCGAGCCAGAGAAAGCATCCCCCTTGTTCTCTCTACAAAACCCAATGGGTTTTTTCCCAACACCTCTTTGTGATATTGAATGCAATTGAGAGAAAAAGCAAGCTTACATTAGGCTATACATTCAACAGTGGGGCATCTCCTGGCGTATTTAATGTCGTGGAACAAAAATATGTTCCTTATGTCAGGCCAAAAACCAAAAACACATTCAGAAACCATTGACTTCCAGACAAAGAACCAGAAGTTGCAAAAAGCTGCCTCATTTCTGGGTTGTAGGACTCATACCTGAACCTCATGTCCACCTGCACAGCAACACAAAGTCCTACTCGCTGGTTCATCCTGTCTGCACTATGGATTTGGGAACACATGGACAGTAAATACACCAAAACCAGATGTTTGTTATCAGAGATCTCCAGCTCTCACTGTACTCACTATAAATAATTCCTCTCCTCCAGAGAGAGACGGGGAGAACAAGATGAGTGGAAGATTAGTTTTGTGTCGGGTTATGAATAAGTTACGGAGGCTTTGAGGTTGAGACTTTGATGTGAGACGAGCCGAGGAGACCGGGGTTATCTGGAAGTCAGAGAGGAATGTCTGTGAAGTGTTTCCTGACTCTGATGCCCTAGATTCTGTGTCTCCTCCTCTCACTCCCTCTCTTCTTCTTTCTCTCAGCCTTTACGCCTTTCCAGAGAAGCTGACATGATCTGTGGTTGTTTATTATTCAGTCTGTGGCTCTAAGAGGTGGAAAGTAGTGGAGTTCAAATACTTTGTTACTGTACTTAATTTCATTTTTCTGGTATCAGTACTTTACTCCACTACTTTTTACTTTGACTTCTTACATGTTGAACTCAAATACCTGTACTTTCTACTTCTTACATGAACACAAATACCTGTACTTTCTACTTCTTACACTTTGAACACAAATACCTGTACTTTCTACTTCTTACACGTTGAACACAAATACCTGTACTTTCTACTTCTTACACTTTGAATACAAATACCTGTACTTTCGACTTCTTACATGTTGAACCCAAATACCTGTACTTTCTACTTCTTACATGTTGAACACAAATACCTGTACTTTCTACTTCTCACATGTTGAACTCAAATACCTGTACTTTCTACTTCTCACATGTAGAACACAAATACCTGTACTTTCTACTTCTTACACTTTGAACATAAATACCTGTACTTTCTACTTCTTACATGTTGAACACAAATACCTGTACTTTCTACTTCTTACATGTTGAACTCAAATACCTGTACTTTCTACTTCTCACATGTTGAACTCAAATACCTGTACTTTCTACTTCTTACATGTTGAACTCAAATACCTGTACTTTCTACTTCTCACATGTTGAACTCAAATACCTGTACTTTCTACTTCTTACATGTTGAACCCAAATACCTGTACTTTCTACTTCTTACATGTTGAACTCAAATACCTGTACTTTCTACTTCTTACATGTTGAACACAAATACCTGTACTTTCTACTTCTTACATGTTGAACACAAATACCTGTACTTTCTACTTCTTACATGTTGAACTCAAATACCTGTACTTTCTACTTCTCTCATGTTGAACACAAATACCTGTACTTTCTACTTCTTACATGTTGAACACAAATACCTGTACTTTCTACTTCTTACATGTTGAACACAAATACCTGTACTTTCTACTTCTTACATGTTGAACTCAAATACCTGTACTTTCTACTTCTTACATGTTGAACCCAAATACCTGTACTTTCTACTTCTTACATATTGAACTCAAATACCTGTACTTTCTACTTCTTACATGTTGAACTCAAATACCTGTACTTTCTACTTCTCACATGTTGAACACAAATACCTGTACTTTCTACTTCTTACATGTTGAACTCAAATACCTGTACTTTCTACTTCTCACATGTTGAACTCAAATACCTGTACTTTCTACTTCTCTCATGTTGAACACAAATACCTGTACTTTCTACTTCTTACATGTTGAACTCAAATACCTGTACTTTCTACTTCTCACATGTTGAACACAAATACCTGTACTTTCTACTTCTTACATGTTGAACTCAAATACCTGTACTTTCTACTTCTTACATGTTGAACTCAAATACCTGTACTTTCTACTTCTCACATGTTGAACTCAAATACCTGTACTTTCTACTTCTCTCATTTCCCAAACAGCTGGTTCCTTTAGTCTGAATGTGTGTTGGTGCGTGATCATTATTCTTTAGAGTCACTGCGTGCCTATTGGTTGGAACACGATCCGTGTATCCATCACTTCCTGGTCTTCTCTAAAGAAGAGGGACCAATGGAAACGTTGTCATGTTGCCGTTGTTCAGCATGGAAACATTCATTAGCTAACAATGACATTATTGTTCTATTAATATAAAGGGAGGTCAGGTACTCTTTAAAGCAGCTGCTAGCTATGGGTACTTTTTACACTTCAAAGCCTCTTTACTTTGACTTGAGTAAAGAAGTTTAGTCAGTACTTCTACTTTTACTACTTTTTCGCCGAACTGAATTGTGGGTAGCAGAGCGGTCCGTCTCAGGCGTCTCTGGCGACAGAAGTTGAACAATGTTCAACTTCTGTCGCCGGAGACGCCGGAGTAGCCAGCGCCAGCCAATCAAATCCCGTTTCTGAAAATCTGACAGCTGAAGCCGTAGCCAATCAAACCGCTTCTAAGCTGGGAGAGATATCCCGCCGTTCATTTCTATATTTAAAAAAAAGTCGGAGGAGAAACTAACTATCGCCGTAGCGAATCACCCAGTTTTGTATGACCAGACCCTCTTCACCTACCGGGATACAAACCGGAGGAGCCAGGCATGGAGGGAGGTGGCAGAGGCAGTGGGGGAAACTGGTAGGTTTTCGCCTGTTTGGGGAGTTTATATATATATATATATATTGCTCCCATACAATCCCCGGGGTTTTTTTGCTTTGTATGTCGGGGCCGGGAGATTCATGTGATTGGTTGTTGGTCGCGTTGCTTGAATAAAATCCCCAAGCTCCAGACACGCCCAGCTCCAAGCTATTTTTGAAGCTGTAGTGTGGACGCTCCGTCAGGTGAGGAGGAGAAGCTTCCACCGGATGTCCAAATCTCACATGCGGTGCTGCTTGGCAGCGGGGACGTTTTCAAACGAAGAGAAGAGAACTTCAACTTGATGTTTTCAGTCAGATCCCTTTTTTAAATTCCTGTCGGTAGAAGTGTGCAAAAAAGTAAAGAGACGGCACGTTATTTTTGTGAGTGAAAAACACATATTCAATCCAATCCAACTTTATTTATATAGCAGCACATTTACAAACAACAGAGTTGACCAAAGTGCTGTACATCAATACATATATAAAAAGCAGCCTGTATCACAGTGGCTTGTATCTCTCTGCAGTGTAGGGCTGACAGGGGATTTGAGCCTTTGCAGACCATTTACATGCATTCAAACCTGTATAACACTACAGGAGACACTGCAAAGCACAATAGGGTACACACACACACACACACAC